>NC_134356.1:430817891-431117891 GCF_048569485.1 Anomaloglossus baeobatrachus
TGGTCAGTTGTAAACCAGTTCTTCTCAGTCAGCCGCTGAGCTCTGAGGTAAATCTGTCAGACTGGCTGAGCAGAAGGGTTTGTTACTCCTGCCTCAGCCCGCTTTGTGCCCAGTGGCAAATCCATGACAAGTGAATAGATCAGTTATGTTCATTTAGCCTGACAGGAGCAACTCTCAGACACGTGTTTTGAGCAACGTTTATCTAGTAACATCTACTAAAGAGTGCATAGGATGCGTTGCAACCTGAAACATGACATCAGCAGAGGTATAAACAGATCATTGCTATGAATTGCAAAGTGCTGCTCACTGAGATTAGGCCAGAGGATGGTCTAGGCTGGAGCCTTGCATGCTATTCTGGAGTGTGTGTAATATTTTATTTATATAATACATATATACACATATATAATATATTACTCACACTCCAGAATAGGAAATAGGGGGGGTAAAGGGGGGGGGGCAAGAAACCCCCCCCCCAAAAAAAACAAACTTGTCATATATGGTCCAGCCGTCGAAACAATAGGGGATTCAAAACCAGCTGCATAGACCAGTCATCAGCCAGAATTTACACAAGAACAGAGTGTGAAGAAGTACATGAAGATGAATGCAACCAGAAGATGCAGGGGAGGAGAATTGGAAGAAAATGTTGTCAAAGGCAGAATGGGATTAGATTAGATGAGGGACGTGAGGTGATAGGCTAGTCTAAAGAAATGCATTTTTAGGGCCCGCTTAAAAGATGTGGCTATTGGGAATTAATCGAATTGTTCTTGGTAGTGTGTTCTAGAGCATGGGTGCAGCATGTGAGAAATCTTGAAGACAGGAGTGTGAGGTTCGAATTATTGATGATGTCAGTCTTAGGCCATTAGCAGAGCGGAGGGCACGGGTGGGGGTGATAGACAGAGATGAGGGACGAAAAGTAGGGCTTTGCAGAACTGTGGAGCACTTTGTGGGCGAGAGTGATAAGTTTATGTTGGATTCTGTCCCGAATAGGCAACCAGTGCAATGGCTGGCACAGAGCAGAGGCATCAGTGAAGCGGTTGGAGAGGAAAATGATCCTGGCTGTGGCATTTAGGATGGATTGGAGAGGGGAGAGTTAAGTAATATGGAGACCAATAAGTAAAGAATTACAGTAATCCAGGCGAGAATGAATAAGAGCGACAGTAAGCGTTTTTGCAGAGTCAACGGTAAGAAAAGGTCAATCTCTAGAGATGTTTTTGAGGTGGAGGTGACATGAGCGAGCGAGTGAACGAATGTGGGGAGCGTAGGAGAGATCAGAGTCAAACATAACCCCAAGACAGCAGGCATGCAGGGGTGATGTGAGGAGATGAAGTGTACAGTTGGGTGTCATCAGCAAATAGATGGTTCTGGAAGCCAAATCTGCTGATGGTTTGTTCAATAGGGGCAGTGTATAGAGAGAAAAGGAGGGGGCCTAGAACTGACCCCAGAGGAACCTCAACCGTAAGGGGAGAGGAAGAGGAGCCGGTAAAAGATGCAGTGAAGGAGCAGTCAGAGAGGCAAGAGGAGAACCAAGAGAGAGCAGTGTCCTTGAGCCAGATAGAGCGGAGCATAGTGACCATTAGATTTAGCTGTTAGTAGATCATTAAAAGACTTTAGTAAAAGCAGTGTCAGTAGAGTGTAAAGAGCGGAAACCGGATTGTAGGGGGGCGAGGAGAGAATTATCTGACAGATAGCGAATTAGATGGGATTGGACCAAGCATTCCAGAAGTTTGGAGATGAAGGGGAGATTAGAGACTGGTCTGTAGTTAGCGGCGCAGTTTTTGTCCAGGGATGTTTTTTTAAGCAAGGGGTGTATGCTGGCATGTTTGAAGGAGGAGGGAAAGACAGCAGAGGAGAGAGACGGAATATTTTAGTTAAGTGAGTGGTGACAGCTGGGGTGACAAATTTAAGGAGATGTGCGGGAATATTATCACTGTTGCAGGTAGTAGGGCGAGAAGATGCGAGGAGCCTGGTAACTTTTTCCTCTGTGACCGGATCAAAGCGTGAAAGTGAGCTAGATGAAGTGTAGGAGGGAAGAGAATGCATGATATTATGAGGCTGTGAGGTAATTTCCTGTCGTATATGGTCAATTTTTTCTTTAAAATAATTAGCCAGGTCGTCGGCGCTGAGGTTGGTGATTAGGGCCTGCACTCTTAAGGCCCCGTCACACTAAGCAACATCGCTAGCAACATCGCTGCTAACGAACAACTTTTGTGACGTTGCTAGCGATGTTGCTGTGTGTGACATCCAGCAACAACCTGGCCCCTGCTGTGAGGTCGTTGGTTGTTGCTGAATGTCCTGGGCCATTTTTTAGTTGTTGCTGTCGTGCTGTGAAGCACAGATCGCTGTGTGTGACAGCGAGACAGCAACAACTAAATGTGCAGGCAGCAGGAGCCGGCTTCTGCGGAGGCTGGTAACCAATGTAAACATCGGGTAACCAAGAAGCCCTGTCCTTGGTTACCCGATATTTACCTTCGATACCAGCCTCCTCCACTCTCACTGTCAGTGCCGGCTCCTGCTCTGTGCACATGTAGCTGCAGCACACATCGGGTTAATTAACCCGATGTGTGCTGTAACTAGGAGAGCAAGGAGCCAGCGCTAAGCATTGTGCGCTGCTCCCTGCTCTGTGCACATTTAGCTGCAGCACACATCGGGTTAATTAACCCGATGTGTGCTGTAACTAGGAGAGCAAGGAGCCAGCGCTAAGCATTGTGCGCTGCTCCCTGCTCTGTGCACATTTAGCTGCAGCACACATCGGGTAATTAACCCGATGTGTGCTGTAACTAGGAGAGCAAGGAGCCAGCACTCAGTGTGCGCTGCTCCCTGCTCTCTGCACGTGTAGCTCCGTGCGGTGGTAACCAAGGTAAATATCGGGTTGGTTACCCGATATTTACCTTAGTTACCAAGTGCAGCATCTTCCACGCTGCGTTGGGGGCTTGTCACTGGTTGCTGGTGAGCTCACCAGCAACTTGTGTAGCGACGCTCCAGCGATCCCTGCCAGGTCAGGTTGCTGGTGGGATCGCTGGAGCGTCGCAGTGTGACATCTCACCAGCAACCTCCTAGCAACTTACCAGCGATCCCTATCGTTGTTGGGATCGCTGGTAAGTTGCTTAGTGTGACGGTACCTTTAGACTGAGAAGAGAGTGGAAAGTATCGTTTAGGATTGTTGACTATAGAGGTGATGAGGGTGTTGAAATAAGCTTGTTTGGAGAGGTGAGGGGCAGCATTGTATGTTTTGAGCATAAACTTATAGTGGATGAAACCATCGGCTAGATTGACTTTTCTCCACAGACGTTCAGCGGAGAACACATGTTTTCAATGTCTGCCAGGGCTGCTGCCGTCTATGCCGAGATGCTCTGTGTCTGGCAGGTGAGCTTCATCCAGGGCACTCTGCAGTGTTTCATTATAATGTTTTACAGCAGAGTAAGGACATGAGAGTCACCGTCCCCAAATTTTTCTGACGTTGCTCCTGCTCTCAGTTGCCACGCTGTATCGGTGATGTTACCACAACAGCGCACATCACCGCTAGAGCCATTCACTAGGCTTATTAGCTCTGCTGAAGTAGACCTCACAAACTGCTGAGTCTCGAGATTTATAACTGGAAAGTGGTCGTTCCGCTAAGCCTCTGCCCCCTTCCTGAAAAGTGTTGAAGCTGGTGTAAAATTGAAAAAGTTAAATGTTCACTTTATATTGAATTTGTTTTTCTTTGCACTGGTGGGGACCCCCCAAAAAATAGAATAAAATGCTTATGCATATCTACATATTTTCCTTTACAGTGTCTAATCTTGTGTTGTGGGTTCAATACATTTATATATTGGTAGATTAAAAACAGATACGGCAAAGCCAAATAGGTTTATTTTTTTTTTAATTTTCATAAGAGAAAAGAAGGGAATTTTGTTTACTTACCGTAAATTCCTTTTCTTCTAGCTCCTATTGGGAGACCCAGACAATTGGGTGTATAGCTTCTGCCTCCGGAGGCCACACAAAGTATTACACTTTAAAAAGTGTAACCCCTCCCCTCTGCCTATACACCCTACCGTGCATCACGGGCTCCTCAGTTTTGGTGCAAAAGCAGGAAGGAGGAAACTTATAAATTGGTCTAAGGTAAATTCAATCCGAAGGATGTTCGGAGAACTGAACCATGAACCAAAAGAACAATTCAACATGAACAACATGTGTACACAAAAAAACAACCAGCCCGAAGGGTACAGGGGCGGGTGCTGGGTCTCCCAATAGGAGCTAGAAGAAAAGGAATTTACGGTAAGTAAACAAAATTCCCTTCTTCTTTGTCGCTCCATTGGGAGACCCAGACAATTGGGACGTCCAAAAGCAGTCCCTGGGTGGGTAAAAGAATACCTCGATAAAAAGAGCCGAAAAAACGGCCCCCTCTTACAGGTGGGCAACCGCCGCCTGAAGGACTCGCCTACCTAGGCTGGCATCTGCCGAAGCATAGGCATGCACCTGATAGTGTTTCGTGAAAGTGTGCAGACTCGACCAGGTAGCCGCCTGACACACCTGCTGAGCCGTAGCCTGGTGCCGCAATGCCCAGGATGCACCCACGGCTCTGGTAGAATGGGCTTTCAGCCCTGAAGGAATCGGAAGCCCAGAAGAACGGTAGGCTTCAAGAATCGGTTCCTTGATCCACCGAGCCAAGGTTGACTTGGAAGCCTGCGACCCCTTACGCTGGCCAGCGACAAGGACAAAGAGCGCATCAGAACGGCGCAGGGGCGCCGTGCGAGAAATGTAGAGCCGGAGTGCTCTCACTAGATCTAACAAGTGCAAATCCTTTTCACATTGGTGAACTGGATGAGGGCAAAATGAAGGTAAGGAGATATCCTGATTGAGATGAAAAGGGGACACCACCTTAGGGAGAAATTCCGGGACCGGACGCAGAACCACCTTATCCTGGTGAAAAACCAGGAAGGGGGCTTTGCATGACAGCGCTGCCAACTCCGACACTCTACTGAGCGATGTAACTGCCACTAGAAAGGCCACCTTCTGCGAAAAACGTGATAGAGAGACATCCCGCAGTGGCTCGAAGGGTGGTTTCTGAAGAGCCTTTAGCACTCTGTTAAGATCCCATGGTTCCAGCGGCCTCTTGTAAGGTGGGACTATGTGGCAAACTCCCTGCAGGAACGTGCGGACCTGCGGAAGCCTGGCTAGACGCTTTTGAAAAAACACGGAAAGCGCCGATACTTGTCCCTTGAGAGAGCCGAGAGACAAACCCTTGTCCATTCCGGATTGAAGGAAAGAAAGAAAAGTGGGCAAGGCAAATGGCCAGGGGGTAAAACCCTGATCAGAGCACCAGGATAAGAAGATCCTCCACGTCCTGTGGTAGATCTTGGCGGACGTTGGTTTCCTGGCCTGTCTCATAGTGGCAATGACATCTTGAGATAACCCTGAGGACGCTAGGAGCCAGGACTCAATGGCCACACAGTCAGGTTGAGGGCCGCAGAATTCAGATGGAAAAATGGCCCTTGAGACAGCAAGTCTGGACGGTCTGGGAGTGCCCACGGTTGACCCACCGTGAGGTGCCACAGATCCGGGTACTACGACCTCCTCGGCCAGTCTGGAGCGACGAGGATGGCGCGGCGGCAGTCGGACCTGATCTTGCGTAACACTCTGGGCAGCAGTGCCAGAGGAGGAAATACATAAGGCAGTCGAAACTGCGACCAATCCTGAACTAATGCGTCCGCCGCCAGAGCTCTGTGATCTTGAGACCGTGCCATGAATGCCGGGACTTTGTTGTTGTGCCGAGACGCCATGAGGTCGATGTCTGGCGTTCCCCAGCGGCAACAGATCTCCTGAAACACGTCCGGGTGAAGAGACCATTCCCCTGCGTCCATGCCCTGGCGACTGAGAAAGTCTGCTTCCCAGTTTTCTACGCCCGGGATGTGAGCTGCGGAGATGGTGGAGGCTGTGGCCTCCGCCCACAGCAGAATCCGCCAAACTTCTTGGAAGGCTTGACGACTGCGCGTGCCGCCCTGGTGGTTGATGTACGCGACCGCCGTGGCGTTGTCCGACTGTATGCGGATCTGCCTGCCCTCCAGCCACCGATGGAACGCCTTTAGGGCTAGATATACTGCCCTTATCTCCAGAACATTGATCTGAAGGGAGGACTCTGTCGGAGTCCAGGTTCCCTGAGCCCTGTGGTGGAGAAAAACCGCTCCCCACCCCGACAGGCTCGCGTCCGTCGTGACCACAGCCCAGGATGGGGGCAGGAAGGATTTTCCCCTCGACAAGGAAGTGGGAAGAAGCCACCACTGAAGAGAGGTTTTGGCTGCCGGTGAAAGAGAGACGTTCCTGTCTAGGGACGTCGACCTCCTGTCCCATTTGCGGAGAATGTCCCATTGAAGTGGACGCAGATGAAACTGCGCAAAGGGAACTGCCTCCATTGCTGCCACCATCTTCCCTAGGAAGTGCATGAGGCGCCGCAAGGGGTGTGACTGGGCCCGAAGAAGGGAGTGCACCCCTGTCTGCAGCGAACGCTGTTTGTCCAGCGGGAGCTTGACTATCGCAGAGAGAGTATGGAACTCCATCCCGAGGTAAGTCAGTGATTGGGTCGGTGTCAATTTTGACTTTGGGAAATTGATGATCCACCCGAACCTCTGGAGAGTCTCCAGAGCAATGGTCAGGCTGTGTTGGCATGCCGCCCGGGAGGGAGCCTTGACTAGGAGATCGTCTAAGTAAGGGATCACCGAGTGGCCCTGAGAGTGTAGGACCGCCACCACGGATGCCATGACCTTGGTGAAGACCCGTGGGGCTGTCGCCAGGCCGAAAGGCAGTGCCACAAACTGAAGGTGTTCGTCCTCGATGGCGAAACGCAGGAAGCGTTGATGCTCTGGTGCAATCGGCACATGGAGATAAGCATCCCTGATGTCGATTGATGCTAGGAAGTCTCCTTGGGACATCGAAGCGATGACAGAACGGAGAGATTCCATTCGAAACCGTCTGGTTCTCACATGTCTGTTGAGCAGTTTGAGGTCCAGAACGGGATGGAATGATCCGTCCTTTTTTGGCACCACGAACAAGTTGGAGTAAAAACCGCGACCACGTTCTTGAAGGGGAACGGTGATCACAACTCCTTCTGTCTTCAGAGTGTTCACCGCCTGAAAAAGTGCATCGGCTCGCTCGGGGGGCGGAGATGTTCTGAAGAAACGAGTCGGAGGACGAGAGCTGAGCTCTATCCTGTAACCGTGAGACAGAATGTCTCTCACCCATCGGTCTTGGACATGTGGCCACCAGGCGTCGCAAAAGCGGGAGAGCCTGCCACCGACCGAGGGTGCGGTTTGGGGAGGCCGAAAGTCATGAGGAGGCCGCCTTGGAGACGGTGCCTCCGGCGGTCTTTGGAGGACGTGACTTAGACCGCCATGCATAAGAGTTCCTCTGGCCCTTCTGAGTCCTGTTGGACGTGGAGGATTGGGACTTGGCTGAGGGCCGAAAGGACCGAAACTTCGATTGAATTTTTCGTTGCTGAGGTCTGTTTGGTTTGGACTGGGGTAAGGACGAGTCCTTTCCCTTGGATTGCTTAATAATTTCATCCAATTGCTCGCCAAACAAACGGTCGCCAGAAAATGGCAAACCGGTTAGGAACTTCTTGGAAGCAGAGTCTGCCTTCCATTCGCGTAGCCACATGGCCCTGCGGACTGCCACCGAATTGGCGGACGCTACCGCTGTACGGCTCGCAGAGTCCAGGACGGCATTCATGGCGTAGGATGAAAATACCGACGCCTGAGAAGTCAAAGACGCAACTTGCGGAGCAGAGGCACGTGTGACCGCATTAATCTCAGACAGACAAGCTGAGATAGCTTGGAGTGCCCACACTGCTGCAAAGGCTGGGGCAAAGGACGCGCCTATGGCTTCATAGATGGATTTCATCAGGAGTTCTATCTGCCTGTCAGTGGCATCCTTGAGCGATGAAGCATCTGCCACTGATACTACGGATCTAGCCGCCAGTCTAGAGACTGGAGGATCCACCTTGGGGCATTGAGCCCAACCCTTAACTACGTCAGCGGGGAAGGGGTAACGTGTGTCATTAAGACGCTTAGAAAAACGCTTGTCCGGAAATGCTCTGTGCTTCTGGACAGCATCTCTGAAGTTAGAGTGATCGAAAAACGCACTCCGTGTACGTTTGGGAAACCTGAACTGGTGTTTCTCTTGCTGAGAAGCCGACTCCTCGACAGGAGGAGGCGGGGGAGATAGATCTAACACCTGGTTGATGGCTATAAGGTCATTTACTATGGCGTCCCCTTCCGGTGTATCAAGATTGAGAGCAACGTCAGGGTCAGAGCCCTGAGCTGCGACCTCCGCTTCATCCTCCAGAGAGTCCTCAAGCTGAGACCCCGAACAGTGTGATGAAGTCGGGGAAGGTTCCCAGCGAGCCCGCTTAGCCGGTCTGGGACTGCGGTCCGTGTCTGAGTCCTCCCCGTGAGACCCAGGTGTCACCCCAGGAGCACGCTGCTGCGCAGACCGAGAGGGGCCTGGGGGCGATTAACTCACAGTGCCCGAGGCCTGTGTAAGGACCGATCTGGACTGCAAGGCTTCTAGTATCTTAGCAGACCATCTGTCCATAGACTGAGCCATGGATTGTGAAAGTGACTCAGAGAGTTTCTCAGCCAAAGCTGCAAACTCCGTCCCTGCCACCTGGACAGTGGAAGCCGGCGGTTCTACCTGAGCCGAGGGCCCCACCAGTGCCCGAGGCTCCGGCTGAGCGAGTGCAACAGGGGCCGAGCATTGCTCACAGTGCGGGTAGGTGGAACCTGCAGGTAACATAGCCGCACAAGAGGTACAGGTTGCAAAATAACCCTGTGTCTTGGCACCCTTGCTCTTTGCGGACGACATGCTGTTGTCTCCTCGGAGAGTGATCACTGAGGGTATATAGCCAAAAGCAAATCAATGCGGCCGAACAGAGAAAATGTATACAAATATATATATATATATATATATATATATATATATATATATATATATATATATATATATATATATATATATATATATATATATATATATATATATATATATATATATACACACATATATACACACACACTTCGGCACCCCAGGGGGACCAGCACCGTGTAACCGGTGTGGCTTACCGACCGCCCCAAGCGGTTGTGTGTCCACCAGATTCCCTGCCTTGGGCCTCCCAGAGCTGCAGAGCTCGTTCTGAAATCCTCCACCGGCAGAAGTGATTGTAAAAATGGCTGCTGGAGCTCTCAGGGAAGGAGGGAGCCGTGGGCGGCGACTAATAAAGTGCGGGAATCTGGTGCCCCACAGTGATCAGTGAGGGGGGATGAGGACACCTAAGTATGCTCCAGCCCTCACTGCCGACGTCCAGTCGACCGTCCCGCCCTTACCCCTGACTGGCAGGCCCGGGGTCGGGAGTTATAGTACTAGGCCGCATGAAGCCGGGGACTAAAATTAATAACGCGGCCGGCAAACAGGCGCGGTCGGCGCGGTAGTCCCGGTCGTCACAAAAAAACAGCAGCGCTGCAGCGTCTGACACAGGGGTTCCATGCACCGTCCCCAAGCAGGGCCTGTCCCTGATGATACCAAGTCTCCTGTCCGGCAGATTCCCCCAGGGGCTGCGGAGGGAGCCCGGTCCCAGTGAATGGTGACCGGTTAGGATCCCACTTCTCCCAGAGCCTCTAAGGGATGGGGAAGGAAAACGGCATGTGGCTCCAGCCTCTGTACCCGCAATGGGTACCTCAACCTTAACAACACCGCCGACTAAGTGGGGTGAGAAGGCAGCATGCCGGGGGCCCTGTTAGGGGCCCTCTTTTCTTCCATCCGATACAATCAGCAGCTGCTGCTGACTAAAATGGGAGCTTGAGTGAATGTGTGCCTCCTTCAACACAAAGCATAAAACTGAGGAGCCCGTGATGCACGGGAGGGTGTATAGGCAGAGGGGAGGGGTTACACTTTTTAAAGTGTAATACTTTGTGTGGCCTCCGGAGGCAGAAGCTATACACCCAATTGTCTGGGTCTCCCAATGGAGCGACAAAGAAAAAAAGCGGGCAATTCTAATTTTTTTTAATTTAATATTTAAAAATTAAAAAAAAATTAAAACAAAAAAAGTTCCTTGACTTGAACCTCTGATCACTTGTTCGATTTACAGCAATACAACTATATTGCAGTATAAAATGTGAGTCTCTCACGGGCTGCTTATAAATACCAACATAACAGCCATGGAGACCTTATGCAGACCCCTGACTACCATGGCAGCCCATTGGCATAATGCGCCTATATCACGTAGGGATGAGGTGGGATGTTGACCCATAACAAAATCTATAATTTTTTAAAAAAAATAAAATTCTATGTCTCTTCAACTTCCCCTTTTAATTTTAGTTTGAGAGAGATTTGTTATCCGTGTTGTACTCACATGTTCAGATTTTGTTCTAGTTCCTGAATTCTGCACTCTGATCTCTGGCGCTCTTCTCTCAGTTGTTGTTCCAGAACCGATCTCACCTGTTCTTGCTCAGTATTCTGCTTCTTTACTTCCAAATACCTGTGAAGAAGACAATACATAATAGATAAGTGTACAGTCATGAACAAAAAAGTGGAATAAATAACTGCAATCAATCACCTCTGTAACTATCAACAAGATTGTTTACACCTCAACTGGAATTTTGGTCCATTCTTCTTTTGCTCCAGGTCTCTCATATTTTAAGGATGTCTTCTCCCAACAGCAATTTTAAGATCTCTCCACAGGTGTTCAATGGGATTTAGATCAAGACTCTTTGCTGCCTCTTCAGGACTTTCCAACGCTTTATTTCCATCTATTTCTAGGGGCTTTTTCAAGTACTATATTTTAGAGATTATAAGACGCACTTCTTTTCTCTTAAAACTGGGGGGAAAATGGGGGTGCATCTTATAATCCAGATATGGCTTACCGGGGAGGCAATGGTGGAGCAGGGTCACAGGACTGCAGTGGAGTGGCTCAGGAGGGTCACAGGGTGGAAGGTCAGCGATACTGCGGGCTCAGGGGTGTCGCGGCGGCGAACGCCATTAATTTGTCGGCGGGATGCGGGCTCCATTGAACTGCTGGCGGTTCAATGGAGCCAGTAGCCTGCCGGCAATTCAATGACACCCCCGAGCCTACATTATCGAAGACACTCCGTCCACTAACCCTCCTGAGCCATGGACCCCCCCCACTCCCCCGAGCATCGCTGACTCCGCTTCCTGTGACCCTTCTGAGCTGCTTGACCACCATCGATCCCCCCTGGTGAACTAATAGACACATTAGGACTATAAGACAGACCTGCATTTTAACATTAAAAATTATTTTTTCCCATTTTATTCCTCTAAATTTGGGTTGTGTCTTATAATGCTGTTAGTCTTATAAACTGAAAAATAGGATATGTTTGGGGTCATTGTACTGCTGGAAGACCCATAAAATAGTTGTCAGCTTTCTGACATTGGGCACTACATTGCGACCAAAAATCCTATAAATTAACCCAATTGGTTAACACTGTAAATAACAAAAAAAGAAAGTAATTGCCAGAATAGAGGTTTTTCTGGCACCTTTACTGCACCAAAAAAAAAAAAAAAAAAATGCAATAAAAATTGATCAAAACATCATTTACGACCCCCCCCCCCTCCCAAATTCCTAAAACGACGCAAACTGTTATCTCTGGGGTTTTTTTTTCAAATTTTCAACATTTTTTTCACCACTAAAAATAATAAATAAATAATTTGATATTGCTGTAATTGTACTGATGGAGTGAATCAGGATACCAGGTTAGTTTTAGTACACAACGGTATGTTTTTTTTGTTACCATGGTCATGGTAAAATAAATAAATAATGTCATTTAAAACTGCAACTTTTCCAGCAAAAAAACAACCCTCACAAGGCGGAAAGAATAATTTGCTAAATATTGGAAGAGAGGCAGGAAAAAACGAAAAATAAAAAAATAATTACCTGGTCCTTAACAGGTTAAACAGAAGGCACAGGAAATGACATACAGTCCTGTATATTGGCATAGATTGTAAATGATGTGCCAATAAGAAACATCCCACCTTTCATGTAGCTCCTGCAGTTGCTGATCAGTCTCGGTCTGAGGCTCCTTCTTCTCTTGTGGCGCTCCAGGAGCCGAGTCACTTGGCAAAGCTTCCTACATTACAATAAAAACATCCTAAAAATACGGAATCAAATGCAGGCTCATGCACAGTGCGATCAGCCGAAAACAAAACACATGGTGGAACCTAACATATCTGATTTCTGCCGTCAAAGGAAGAGTCGTGTTATACTCTGCACTTTAGGCGGCTTATTAATTCCAATAAAGTTAGCAGGATCTGGGCAGCAAAAGACAATTTAGGAAGCAATATGGCTTTTTTGGCCATAGCAGCAATAACCCTTTAAATGGAATCAACCACCAAGTTTCTGCCCTATAAACTAGAGGCAGTGCCATAATGTTACTAGGATGCTGATTAAAATAAGAAATCCGAGGCTTGATTACAGAATAATCCTTGTTCAAACCTTCAGAAGTGACGTAACTTGTGCAGTGGCTTGAGAATAGGGGTGGTACTTTGTGGGTCGGGGTCCTCTGTAATCATTCTTCCACCTGCCCCGCCTCCTTTTCATTATTTAAATTTTGCACCACTGTCACAACCGCTGTTGGTAGTGGTTGCCTATTGCTATTGGGATGCTGTCTTCAATAAAATGGTGCCGAAATCAGCGCATGCACGTACCGCGATCTCCGATGCCATTTCACTGAGGATACTGTGGAGAGGACTATGACCGATTGCGGCGCATGTGCTGATGAATAAAAAAATTGGCGCATGCGCTACCGCTCACAATCGTCTCCACAGTGTCTTCAATAAAATAGCATCAGTGATCGCGGTACTCGCATGCGTTAATTGCGGCACTATTTTATTGAAGACAATGTTCCAATAGCCATGCGCATGTGCTGCCAACAGCGGTAATGGTGGCGGCGTGAAATTTAAATAAAGGGAGGTAAAGCAGGGGGAGGAATGATTAGAGGACCTGACCCACAAATTCCCGCTCTGATGCTCAAGCCTGTGCACAAATTACCTCACGTCTGAAAGTTTGAACAAGGATGATTCTGCAATCAAGCCTCGGCTTTCTCAACTAAAGGTATCATTTTAAATCAGCATCTTAGCGCCATTATGGCACTGCCGCTAGTACATAAGGCACAAACCTGCTGGTTGGTTCCCTTTAAGTAAAAGGCCTCATATAAATATTAGATAGTTGGCCTTGTCCAGCGCTTTCATAATACACTATTTGCAACTGTGAACTAGATTCTTTACAAATATTCCTACACCCTTCCAATTAACTATTGTATGTTGCATTGGTCTTTTTATGCTTTTGTTTTTTTTACCAAGTTCTTCTGCTGCAATTCTTGAAGTTGTCGTTCAAGAGATGAACAGCGACTAGTAGCATCTCGCAGGTGCTGGTTGCTGCCACGCAATTGCAGAGATAAAGTATTTTTCTCCTCAAATATCTGAGAAAGCTGTAAAGAAAAAACACAATTATAAGAGGTACAGACAAGAAGACAAATTGTACGTAGTTTACAGAGACACTTCAAGAGGATTTCAAATAACCGTGAAGAAATAGGCATATGTACTCAATTGTAGTTGGGCTTTTTATTATGGCTTTCTAGAAGTGCTGATATATTAGTTGTAACATTTGTAGAAATCTATCAGCGACCCTCAATTTGTTATTGACTAAATATTGACTGCCAGTTTTCAAAAAAATAAAAAAACGCCAATGTATCTGATGGTAAAACAACAAATACTACCAAACTCGGGTAACTGCTCCAACTGCTTCCACATATAGAGTATATCAAAAGGGAGTACACCCCTCACATTTGTGTAAAGATTTTATTATATAATTTTATGAGACTACAAAGAAGATATGACACTTTGATACAATGTAGTCAGTGTACAGCTTGTATAACCGTGTATATTTGGTGTGCCCTCTAAATAACAACACATAGCCATTACTATCAAAATGGTCAACAACAAAAGTGAGTACACTCCTAAGTGCAAATGGCTAAATTGTGCCAAAAGTGTCCATATTTTGTGTGGCCACCATTATTTTCAGTCACTGCCTTAAGGCCATATGTCCACAGGGAAAGTGTCCTGCGGATATATCCGCAGGAGCTCCCAGAAATCCACAGCACAACTTTGTCTGAGTCGTGCTGTGTTTTTGGTGCGGAGGTCCAGCGGAATGTCCTGCGGATATGCTGCGGGCATTCTGCATTGAGGATACAGTACCACGGCTTGGGCACTGTATCCTCAATGCAGAACAAGTGCTGGAGTGATCGGTGAGTTTATACTTACCTCCATCACGCAGCAACTTGTTTTTTGGCTGCCTCCTGAGAAGATGGGCGGGGCCTGGACAAGCTGACCGGAGCTCGGGTGGTCACATGACCGCAGCTCATGCAGGCCCCGCTCACCTCTTGCAGCCCACTCCTGGCTCTGTCCCGTTCTTCTACACCGAAGGAAGAGTCTCCTGTTATGATCCGGAACCATGGAAGACAACCATAAATCATTGGTAAAAGGTGACAAGAGCATTGGCAACAAATCTGGCCGCCATCCCCTTACTAACCATCACAACTAGAAGTTGCCGAGGGGTGAACATCCTGTGCACCGCGAACCCAGCCGGAGAACTAGCCATCCTAAAGGAAGGAAAGATGAATAACTCTCTGCCTTAGAAAATAGATAAAGAATAGCAAGCCCCCCCCACATTCAAAGACTGCGGTGATATAGGAAAACACAATACACAGATAGATGATAGGATTAGCAAAATATGAGGCCCAACTGACTAAATAGGACAGGAAAGGGACTGATGGTGGCCAGAGAAAAACCCTGAAAAAATCCAACAACCTGATAGTACAAAAAAGCCCTCAGATCGCTAGATCTGAACTCCGTCCTATACCAGGCGCTCTTGTCATACCAATGAACAGAAAGCAGGAACCATTACAAATTCAAGAAGCAACAAACATGGACTTATAGGAGCAATACTCCAAACATAGCTGCAGGGAGCTTTCCAGCTAAGCAACTGAGAGGGAAGATCCCTGCATGCAAATAAACTGAAAACAACCATAGCAAATGACAAACTCAGATAAGAGCAAAAAGAACCAAACAACATAAGAAAGAACCAAGCACTTATCCGGGGTAGAAGTGGTCTGGAGCAGGATGATGCAGGCTGGTGAACAAAGAACAACTGACATCCGGCATAGCCTGCTATCAGACCAGGGTTTAAATAAGGAGAGAGTTAGCAATGGAAACGCCCATTGCTCAACACACCTGGTCTCTGTCCTTACCATTCCTGGCCACAAGAGGGAGCCTCACAGCAGCCAAAGCATAACTGACATTCACAACAGTCTCCGGTGTCTTCAATCAAGGCAGGTAAGTATAGAGATCGTGTGTAACAATCCGCAGGAATAACTAACATGCAGCCACAAGTAATTGCGAGAAATCCGCAGCATTTTCTGCAGCCCTCCCCAAAATCCCAAAGGATAACATGGGGAGTGTCTGTACTTGCGTAAACCTGCTAAGTTGTCTGAAAAATCCAGAAAATCCGCAGGTTTTCCACGGCAATATCTGCAGGTATTTTTTCCCGTGGGCACATAACCTAACTCACTTGGGTATAAAGTTCACTTGAGCTTCACAAGAGCCACTGGAATCCTCCGACACCCCTCCATGATGAAATCACGTAGCTGGTGGATATTAGAAACTTGTGCTCCTCCATCTTCTGTTTGAAGAGGCCAGACAGATGCTCAATAAGGTTTAGGTCTGGAGACATGTTTGGCCAGTCAAGCAGTGGTTGCCTTGGAGGTGGGTTTGGAGTCTTAATGTTGGAATACTGCCCTGCGGCCCAGTATAATCACATGTACATGTTGGCATTCATGGTTCCTTCACTGAACTGTAGCTTTCAACAGCCGGCGACACTCATGCAGCCGAAAACCATGACACTCCCACCACCATGCTTGACTGTGGGCAAGAAGCACTTGTCTTTACATTTCTCACCTGGTTGCTGCACGCATGCATGCACGCACGCACAAAACACACACAGAAAACAGACACACACACACACACACACAAAACACACACACACAAAACACCTGAACCAAATAAGTTTATGTTGCTCTCATCAGACCATAGCACACGTTTTCAGTAATCGATGTCCTTAGTCTGCTTCTCTTCAGCAAACTGTTTGTGGGTTTTTTTGTGCATGATCTTTAGAAGAGACTTCCTTCTGAGATGACAGCTATGCAGACCAATTTTTTGCAGTGTGCAGCATATTGGTCTGGGCACTGACAAGCTGACCACCTATCCCTTTAACCTCTGCAGCAATGCTGGCAGCACTCTTGCGTCTATTTTGAGAAGACAACCTGTAGATGTGATGAAGAGCACATACACTCAACTTCTTTGGTCGACCATGGTGAGGCCTGTTCTTAGTGCAACCTGTCTTGTTAAATGGCTCTATGGTCTTTGCCACCGTGCTACAGCTCAGTTTCAGGGTGTTGGCAATCTTCTTATAGCTTAGGCAATCTTTATGAAGAGAAACCATGTATGGTGCCATGTTGAACTTCTAGTGACCAGTATGAGAGAGTATAGCAGTGATAACACCAAATCTGACACATATGCTTCCCAGTCACAACCAAGACCTTGTAACATTAATGAGTCACATGGAAGGCAAAATGGTTCATAAGGCACAATTTGGCCATTTTCACTTAGGGGTGTACTCAGTTTTGCTAGCAGTTTAGACATTAATGGCTGTGTGTTGAGTTATTTAGAGGACACACCAAATTTACACTATTATACAAGTTGAACATGGACTACTTTACATTGTATCAAATTGTCAAATCTTCAGTTTTGTCCCATGAAAAGATATCAAATTCAAAAAATGTGAGGGGTGTACTCGTGATATACTGTATATAGGTTTGGGTGGAAATTGTAGGCAAAGGACTATTACTGAATACATTTAAAAAATTTACTTAGGCTTTCACATTTCTTTGCCATTAACAGTAGAAACATAAAACTGACCCATAGGACATAACTGGATGACCTGCACTGTGCAAGCGCAATAAAACAATGAGGTAAAACACTTTTCAACATTCACAGTTATTTCATATCTGACCTTTGAGTTTAGCTGTTGGATCCGGAGTTCTTTATGGTGCACCTGTGTAAGCGATTCACTGAGCTGGGTATTTAAGTTTTGCACCTCTGTCTGCACCTTTTGAAGCTCTTCAACTGAGTCGAGAACTTCATTACTGGAGATCTGAAAGTTAAATTGCAGGAAACGGTTACCATTTTCTTGCTTGGTGCAGCACTTATAGGAACAAGGCAGGGCGATGAATGACACTAGGGCTCAAAATACCAAGGAGGATCCCGGTGTGAAGCATCATCCACTAACTCTCGAAGTTTCCTACATTAACATTTTTAAAATTATAAATTAATTCATTTTTCAGTTAATATTTTATTTGCCATTTACAACATTGTGTTTCTATTTAGTACAATGGTTTCTTGGTCATTGACAAAGTCTATAAACATGGATGAGCCAAATATATTTTCTCCGGGTTTTCTTGGATTTGACACGATCTCTTAAGAACCTTCTGTTCTCTCTACTAGTTTACTAAACCAATCTCATTTTTATTCTTTGGGCCCGATTCATTAAAGTAGTTGTTGACAGTTTTCTTCCATAAAACCTTTTTTAAGTGTTGCAACTGTGCAAAAATTTAGCAACTCTTGGTTCTTTACGCTAATCCTTACCAGCTATGTCAAAGTGAGGCAAGCTTGGGTGGAACAAAGCGTAGTTAAAGTGGTTTTTCCAGAATAAAGTTGATTTTAAAAAAAGAGAATTTTGTTACTTACCGTAAATTCTTTTTCTTATAGTTCCGTATTGGGAGACCCAGACCATGGGTGTTTAGCTTCTGCCTCTGGAGGACACACAAAGTACTACACTTAAAAGTGTAGCTCCTCCCTCTGAGCTTATACACCCCCTGGTAGCCAGTCCTAGCCAGTTTAGTGCAAAAGCTGAAGGAGAATAGCCACCCACAAGTAGAACCGAGCAAGAACCGGAACAACCGGAGACTCTGTCCACGACAACAGCCGGTGATAACACACGGAACAAGAAAATTGCCAACAGGTAACAGGGAGGGAGCTGGGTCTCCCAATACGGAACTATAAGAAAAAGAATTTACGGTAAGTAAACAAAATTCTCTTTTTCTTTATCGTTCCTTTGGGAGACCCAGACCATGGGACATTCCAAAGCTGTCCCTGGGTGGGAATAAACAGAAAAAAATAAGAAGTAGGCGGAGCCTAACTTCACAAGTGGGCGACAGCCGCCTGAAGGATGCGTCTGCCCAAGCTCGCATCTGCCGAAACATGAGCATGCACTTGGTAGTGCTTCGAAAAGGTATGCAGGCTAGTCCAAGTGGCAGCCTGACAGACTTGTTGAGCCGTAGCCTGGTGCCTAAAAGCCCAAGAGGCACCGACAGCTCTGGTCGAGTGTGCTTTGATCCCCAGCGGGGGAGGCACCCGAGAACTCTGGTAGGCATCCGAAATGGTCGATCTAATCCAACGGGCCAAGGTCGGCTTAGAAGCAGAGAGACCCTTGCGCCGCCCTGTGGTTAGCACAAAAAGAGAGGTACACCGCCTAAGCGCAGCGATGCGAGACACATAAATCCGGAGAGCACGCACCAGATCTAGAGTATGCAGCGCTTTCTCAAAGCGATGAACAGGGGCCAGACAGAAGGAAGGCAAGGAAATGTCCTGGTTAAGGTGGAAGCCTGAACACAAAGCGATAAACTGGCTAGGACTGGCTACCAGGGGGTGTATAAGCTCAGAGGGAGGAGCTACACTTTTTAAGTGTAGTACTTTGTGTGTCCTCCGGAGGCAGAACCTAAACACCCATGGTCTGGGTCTCCCAAAGGAACGATAAAGAAAGTTCATTTTAATCAACAGATCTTGGAATTATAATAAGTTTCACAATTGGATGTGTTTAAAAAAAAACAAAAAAAAACCAAAAACGTTCCGATGCTGAGATAATCTTATAAATTTGTCCCTGCTATGTGCTGTGTAATGGTCGTGTCTGACCATACCGGGACATGGTTTGATAATACCACATCTCCTGGGCTGGAGAGGACACAAAAGAGTATAAAGACATTACAGCATGGGATTACAGGTGATTCTTTTTGTGAGGTAAAACGTTTCCCTGTCTGTTTTTAAAAAGTGTTTTACCCTCAAAGACAGAATTATTTGTGATATTGTGCTGTAATGTATACTCTCTTGCTTCCTCCCCTGCCCAGCAGATGTAGTATGATCAGGCCATGTCCCTGTACGGTCAGACACAGCCATTACACAGTATTTAGCAGAGACACACATATATAAGATTATCTCAGCACAGGAACATTTTTTTTAAAAAAACACATCCAAATGTGGAAATTATTATTATTCTTCCAAGATCTATTGATTAAAATTAAACTTTGTTCGTGGGAAAACCCCTTTAAGCCTTCTGGCAAATCAATCAAACTTTACATAAGAAAATGGGCCCAATTAATTAAAACTGGTGTTTTGTATGCCACTCTTAAAGACAGCAGCAGCGCTGGAGTAAGATCTGTCTAATTCAGTAACACTAGAAATCCCAGAGAGGGGTCATTTAACATTTCTACCTTTGGAACCCAGAGACGAGTCGAATGACCTGAAAGCTTTTAGCTAACATCCTATAATCACCGTCTTTTTTTCTGTAATTAAGGCCATTACTGTCGCACCAAAGGAGGTTGTGGTTTTCCATTGAGTTTAGCCATTTAGTTTCAAGTTAGTTCTATTCAGATTATTGTATGTCATTTGACCCTCTTTCGGGACTTCAGGGGGGAGCTCGAAATTTCTGGGACTTCTAGTGTTAAGGAGTATCACACAAATTTTTATGCACCTCTGTCAGAAATGTTCCAGAAGTGCAATTTTTGTGGAGGCGCATTTTCTCTTTTCAACTTTCTATTCTACTCTTAAGTAGATTTTAATATTTTGTATTTTTTTAAATTAAATTTGTATTACAAGATCAAGGTACTACTATTTTGTGGTTTTCTACCGTACCTGTGCTTCTTTTTGAGAAGGACTCTGCAAACGTCTTTCAATTTCCTTTCGTGGGGCCTTCAAGGTGCTTTGCAATCTATTATTATTTTCCTGCAGATTAGTCATTGCCTTGGACATATCTTGTAGCTGTGTCTGCGAGGTGTGAAGTTCAGATGTGATCCTAGACATTTCTTCTTCCCTGGATTGTAAAGTATTGGTTATATCATTAAGCTGCATTTCCAAGGTATATTGCTGCTCTTTGCTTTCAGATAACATAGCATTGAGACGGTCCTTTTCTGTGTTCACAGCATTAAGCTGTGTATTCAGGACAGTTACTTCTGTCAGCTGCTCCTGCAGCCTTTGTGTTTCTTCCTGAGCTAAATCATGACTGTCCTGCAAAGACCTCATTGAGCCTCCAAATGCCTGCAGCTGAGCTTTAAGACCAGATATTTCTTCATTTGCAGTTAGCAATCGCTGTTCTGATTCCATAAGATCTCTTGCAAGCTCGGCTACTCGTTCCGATGCAGTCTCAGTCTCATTACGCAGGACTCCAGTATCGTGTTGCATGCTTCTTACTTTCTTATTTAATTCATCTTCTGCATGCTGCACTCGCTGTTCAGCTTCTACCTGTATGCGAGAGCTTTCCTCTTGTAAATGTGTCAACTCTGTTTGCATCTTTATCAGTTCATCTTTTAAATTCTGCATCTCTTGCTTGTCTTGCTCAAGCTGGGTTCCTTGCGTCCCCATTTCAATTTGCAGTTGCGATACGTAGAGTTTTAGGTTGTCAATCTCTTCCAGCATCTTTTGCGTTTCCAGTTTGCTTACATCTAGCTCCTGTTGTAAAATCTCTCGTTGGCCTTTTTCTTGAATCAACTGCTGCTCTTGGTTATTTTGGTCATGTCTTAGCCTTTCAATCTCCTGCAATTTTTCACCCAGGAGCTGTTTAAGTTGAGAATCCTTCAATGAAATAAGCTCCTTCAAGTCCTCCCGGTAGCGTGTGAGCTGGGCATTCAATTTAGCATTTTGGGCATTTAAATCATCAGTACGGCTACGAAGGAGTCTTAATTCTTCACGTAGCTTGTTGCTCTCTGCTGCTGCCTCTTGAATTAGACCATCTTTGGCAAGAATTGCATCAAGATGACGTTGCTCTAACTGTTGATAGTCACCTAACACACGTTCTCTCTCCTCCTGTAGTGAGCACATAGACTTAGTAAAGGAGTCTAGCTGACCTTTACTTTGGCCAACCTCCTCTTGCGAAACTTTCAATTGAATTTTTATTTTTTTTAATTTATCCTGCATGTCTAATGTCTCCTTCTCAGTTTCTTTAAGTCTATCTTGCAGGTTCTTGCATTCAATAGCATGCACATCTTGCAGCTCCCCAACGGCTGTACTCACAGCTTCATCACGTGAATTTAACAACTGGACCACATCTTGCTCCTTTTGCTCCAGTTCTGTGTGCAACTGTTCTGTCAGAGATTTAGAAGCCTGCAGATCACTTTGAATTTGCTCATTGTGCAACTTCCAGTTTTGGACTTCTGTCTCTAATCTTTTTACTGCTTCCAACAGGTTCTCATTTTCAGATTTAATCTGGTTTACTTTTATTTCAAGAGCTTCCAACTGATTGTGCCTATCATTTGCTTCCTGAGTGCGCAGTTTTAGTTCCTGCAGACAGGCACTGTGATTCTTACACTCTTCCTCCAAAGAGGATGAAAGGATTGCCTTCTCTTCCAAAAGAGAGTCTCTTGTTTTTAGGTAGACTTCTGATTCTGTCTGCTGTCTTGTGACAAGTTCCTTATTCTCTGTGTGAATTCTGGAAATAAAATTACAATAGATGGAGAAATTAGTAAATATAGTTTAAAGGAAAAATGTAAATATATAAGAATTGGAGATTAAAAAAAAAAATACAAAGCATACCTCGTTACTTCAGCCTTAAGTTCTTCAAGTTGAGTGGTGATCTGTATCAACTCATTTTTAAGATCCACACAAACTTTCTCTTTGTCGTTTAGCTCAGTGTCCTTTTTATGCATTGCATCAGTTAACTTCTCACTCCACTCTTTGGATTCTTCTATAACGCGGTCTCTATCATTTTGCAAAGAACACATGCTACGAGTAAAGGCTGCAAGCTTAGCTATATTTTGGTTTAATTCACCTTGTAAGTCCTTCATTTCTTTGTCCTTTTCCCTTATCCGGCTCTGTAAATTGACAATAGACCCCTCAAGGTGGTCTTTTTCTTGTTGTAGCAAGTTTATTTTCTCTTGTAAATTCATTACCTGTTTCATATGTTTGTCTCGCTCAATATGAAGTCTCTTTTCCAGATCCTCCTCTTTCATTTTCAACAATACTGTTGTATTTTCAGCTATGGTCCTCATTTCATCTTTCAGTTTCTGGTTTTCTGCGAGGACCCTTGCTGCCTCACTTTGTGTGTCATCAAGCAGCACACGAAAAGAGGCTAGATCATTTTGAGCCTTGTTTGTGTCCTCCGTTGCTTTCATTACTTTATCATTAGAGATCAGTTTTTCTTTTTCACAATTATTGTGATCAAATTCAAGCGCTTTAATTGTTCTTTCTAAACCACTAATGGTCTCTTGATAGTGTATGCAATCTTTTTGCAAGTGTCGAACCTCTTGCTGCTTTTCTTTGAGCAGCTCCTGAAGCTCCTTTGACTGCGTTTTCCTGCCTTTTGCACTCTGACTTGCAGATTTTAACTTTTCTACATACTCCTTTTGAGCCTCCGACAGAGCATCAATCTTCTGTCTTTCTAGTACACGTTTTTCCTCCTCTAACTGGAGTTTAAGGTTTTCTAAATCTCTTTGTAGGCTGTCATTTTTTACCTCCAAATCCATTGCGTCTTGCTGGAAATTTCCAATGCTTCCATTGAGCTCAGCCATCTGGTTCATTAGTCTCTCTTCCAGCTCATCTTTTTCAAGTTCAATGGCACGTTTCTGCGTGCTGACTTCATCCAGGTCACCAACAGCTAGTTGATGCTTCTTTTCCAACTGTACAATTTCTATTTCCATTTTAGTAACTCTACTTTGTCCATCTTTCAGCTGAGTCTCCAAATTTAACTTATCCTCAATCAAAACCTTGATTTCTCCATTCAACCTCTCAATTTCATTTTGCTTGATCTTAGCATTGTACTCCAAATTTTGTATCAGTTCCTTCATTTTTGAATCTTCCTCCAAGGCTTCTTGTGGTTGGGTTATCTTGTGTTCTGCAGCTGACTCTACATAGGCCTGCTGTTCTTCTGCTCCCATTAGTTGTGAGCCAGTCACCTCAATCTCATTTTTAATTAAGACCTCTTCGTGTATTTCAGATGTAGGTTCCCGCACACTCATTTCTGCAATAGACTCAACGTTATGTAACTGTAGTCTCAGCGATTCGATTTCTTGCATTACACCATCTTTTTCAGACATTGCCTGTTGTAACTGAAGTAACAGACTATGGTTTTCTGAGTGGAGCTTATCTAGCTCTTCTTTTAGTTTTGAAGTTTCTGTACTAGCTGAATCATAGTGCTGCACTCCCACTACTGGTTGCAATTCTCCTCTTAATCGGTCATTTTCTTCTTCCAGTTCAAGTATTTTCTGTTGCTTAGATTTGGCAAATTTCCTCATTTTTTCTTTCATATTTTCAATCTCCTGTTCGGATTCTTCCAGTTGTTTCTCTACATCTTTCTTTTCAGTCTCTACACTTTTTATCTTACTAAATAACTCTTGCTTTTCCTGTCTCACCGTTTCCAATGCACGTTTCATCCTGTCTATTTCATTGCTTACATTCTCATAAGATTGTAGCAGTGTCTCATACTCCTTCTGCAGGTCTGTAAGCTTTTCTTGCCACTCCGAGATCTCAGAATTTTGAGACAATTTTATAGATTCCATCTCTTTTCCTAAATCTTCTTTATCTTGGGTCATACTGGTCAAAGCTAGTTTTAGGCTTTCACAAGAAGATACTAAGTTTTGGTTTTCCAGTAAATGCTTGTCAATTTCAGAAATAATTTTGTCCCTTTCTTCATTCTGAGCAGATAAGGTCTTAAGCAAAGATTCTTTTTCAACACTTAGTTGGTTAACTAGATCCTCTGAATTTTGTAATCGGTTAGACAAGTCAGCCTTGAGATTTGAAACTGTGTACAATTCCAGTTTTAAAGTCTTGTTTTCTTTAAGAGCTTCTTTTCTAGAGATCAGTGCAGCCTGAAGCTTTCTTTGAAGCTGTTGCTTGCCCTTTGCTTCTTCCACCTCTTCATCCAGCTTACTCTGTGATTCGAGAGACTGTACTTCAAGTTTTCTGTGGAGCTCTTCATGCTCTTTAGCCCTAACTTCTACTTGAGTTTGAAGGGACAGGATAGTGTCATCTTTCTCAGCCAACAACATATCTGCACTCTTAAGAGCTCCATTTACAACTTCCAGCTCCTTGTGAAGTTGTCCGATATTCTCCACCTTTTGCATTAATTCTTCCTTTAAACTCCCTATGGTATCTTCATTTACCTGAGATATTGTCTGGTTACTGCTTTCCATCTCTGCTTTCAGGGTAGATGCATGTATTTCTAAATTCACATTTTTTTCTTTTTCAGCTTGCAGGTCTCTATTTAATTGTTCCATACTATTCTGCATATGTGAAATTTCTTCCAAATTACTACTTAGTTTTTCTTCTAGTTGCAAAGCTTTAAATTCAAGTTCATTTTTTTGGGACTGAAAGACTTCCATTTGCATTTGGTTATCTTCACCCTTTAAATCTAAAATAGCTGACTTGTTGGCCGCAGGGTTCTCAATATTTGCAGATGAAAAATCTACCCAGTCCGTCCCCCAATGTGAATCTTCAGCATTCTCATCTGAAACATTCATTGAAACAGCATCTTCAAAAATATTAGTATTGGTATATTGTGATTCTCCTGGCCTCATAGTTTGAGTTCCGCTCTCTTCATGAATTACTTCATTAATCTGATGTGACTTTTGATTTAATTGTAGTTGTTCATACTTTTCTAGCAAGAGATTAAAGTCTTCTTTGTGTTGCTTTAGCTGCTCACGGTGGTGGCGGTCTTTCTCTTGCGCCTTCTTAATGGTATCTCTGCGAGAATTCAATACCTCTTGTACTTTTTTTTGTAATATTTCTTTCTCTTCCTCTAGCGTTGTGATTTTGTTTTCAAAACGAATTCTTGCCTCTTGATCTACAGCATGTGACACAGGAGTTTCTGCTGATATGCTCTCTGTTTGCTCGGTTTTTAAAAAATCAATCTGTCTCGATTTATCTTTTAGCTCTAATGTTAATTCGTCAATCAATTTTTGATACTGCTCATTAGCTGCACTTTTCTCAGCCAGTTCTTTTTGGGCAATTTCCAGGTCAGATTCCCTTTCAGATAGTTGCTTTTTCAGACAATCATCTGTGATGTTTTGCTCACATATCTCTTCAGAAAATGATTGTACATCAACATCACTATTACCAGTAAAGTCTTTGTCTTGATTCACTGCAGAGTTTACCATTTCTTTCTCTAATTTAGAGATTTTGCGATTTAGCTCTTTTCGACTAGTTAGTGCAGCTTGTAACTTTCTCTTTAGCTGCTCAATCTCTTTTTTATGACCCTCTAGTTGAGTCTGATGCTCGTTGCTCTCTTTCAATCCCACCTCTCTTGCATCCTGTTCTGATTTGCTTATGTAAGACTGCAGCTGACTCTCTAAAATACATTTTTCTCCTTGCAAACCATTAATAACTTCTAAACTATTTTGTTGTTTCTCAATAAGGAGTTGTAGCTCTTGTACATGGTCATTTCTTTCAATATCTAACTGAATCTGCAGCTCCTCATACTCCTTCTCTTTCTTCAAAAGTCCACATTTCTGATCTTGTAATTGCATCTGCAGTATTTCCCGCTCTTCCTGTACAATCTTAACCATTTCTTGGTTTTGGACAAGGCTCAATTTTGTAGTTTCCAAATGTCTATTTAACTCAGCAAATTCGCTTTGAACAGATTCAAACATCTCCTGAAGGTGACATTTCTCTTTAGTAACGTTTTCAATTTGTAAATGGATTTCTATATTTTCTGTTCTTAATGTCTGTATTAATTCTTCCCCCATTCCATTTTGATCTTGGATGGTTGTGTTCAACTGTTCTTTCAGGGATTTTATTTCCTTGGTCATGGAATACTTTTCCTCATTTAGAAGGACCACCTTGTCAGATAAGCTGTGGCTTATCTCTTCAACTTGTCGATCCTTCTCAATAATTGATTCTTGAAGGTCTTGTATCTCTGTTATTTTTTGTGAAAGCAATTCTTGAAGTGAGACTTTTTCACGTTCATTAGTAGCAAGTTCTTCAGAGAGTCTCTCCTCCTTATTTTGACTAAGGCCAAGTATTTCGTTTAGGCTTCCAATGTGCTGCTCCTTCTTTTCTAACTGGGTTACCTGTAGTTTTGAAAGTTCATTCTTTTCAGACAGTAGCAGACTCATATGGTCTAGGTCTTTCTGTAAAGCAATAATCTTTAAGTCTTTAGACTTTGACTCATTTTCCAAACTCTTTACTTGTTCTACAAGTATATTTTGACTTTCATAGGTTGTCAGTTGTTGCTTTTCACTCTCTAAAAGCTCATATGTGGATGAAACTTCAATAGTATCCTCTTTGTTTTGAAGGGCCTCAAGCTTTAATGAAATTTGCTCTCTCTCGGATGTTACAGACTCTATTTGACTTTGCAGCTCTGCAACCATATTTTTCATTAAAAGAATTTCATCATCTTTATTTACAGTAATATCCTGAGATGTGAGATTAGAAAGATCATGCATCTGGATTTGCGAGTCATCTTCAACCGATATATTCTTGTTCTTCTCTATAGCTTGGTCAGTTAGTGAGCATTCATTTACGTTTCCTTCCACTGGTAGCTCTCCTTTGAGCCTATTTATTTCTTCTTGAGTATCTAGTAGGTCCATCATAAGGATAGACAGTTGCTTTTCCTTTAAATCTTCACTGGCAACATTAAGAACAAGCTCCTGAGACACTGAACTAGTTTGGACATTCAAGACAGTGGATTGCAATTTCTGAAAAACAAAAATGGAAATTGTCATGGTATAAACTACTGTACTTAAAAATTACCTAAACTGCGTACACAATAGGCGTCCAGAGTTTCACACTCAATAGTTAAACCAGTAGCTCACCTGGTGGCTCACCACTGATTCTTGATATACTTCTGGAGATGATAGGAAATTAGAATCTTCACCTATGAAAAAAGATTTGTAATGTTAAGATTTAAAAATATGGAAATTTAAAATCAGCCATTAGTTAGATGGTAAAAACGGATTTTTGTGTACTCACTGTAAAATAGTTTTCTCCTAGCCATCATTGGGGGACACAGGACCATGGGTGTTATGCTGCCTATCCATAGGAGGACACTAAGTAGATGCAAAAGCATAGCTCCTCCTCTGCAGTATACACCCCCTGGCCAGGCCAGGCAGCCTCAGTTTTAGTACACAAGCAGTAGGAGAAAAAAAAAAAAACAAAACAGTAAAAACTTCTCAGAGGAACAAGAGAAAAGAAGAGTCATAACCAAATAAGGTACTGAGAGAACCAAGGCCCAACAGGGCAACAGGGTGGGTGCTGCGTCCCCCAATGATGGCTAAGAGAAAACGATTTTACGGTGAGTACACAAAAATCCGTTTTTCTCTGACGCCTCATTGGGGGACACAGGACCATGGGACGTCCTAAAGCAGTCCATGGGTGGGAAAAGTAAAAAACAAGATAACGCAACCCAAGGACTAGGAACCAGTCCCAGACAGCCTGGAGCGCCTACTGAGAGAGGTGCTCTACTGCCGTTTGCAGAATTTTCCTACCCAGATTTGCCTCAGCTGAAAACTGGGTATGGACTCTAATGCTTTGAAAAAGTATGTAGGCTAGACCAGGTCGCAGCCTTACACACCTGTTCCACTGAAGCCTGATGCCGAATGGCCCACGAAGCGCCAACTGCTCGCGTGGACTGAGCCCGCAGCCCATTAGGAATGGGCTTGAGTTGCAAGCGGTAGACTTCCTGGATCGCAGAGCGAATCCAGCGAGCCAGAGTTGCCTTTGAAGCTGCCTGTCCCTTCTTAGGCCCCTCAGGAATGACGAACAAAGAGTCCGTTTTCCTAAAGGGGGCTGTCCTGGATATGTAATATCTGAGAGCTCTGACGAGGTCCAACGAATGCAGAGACCTTTCCACCCTATGAACTGGGTGTGGACAAAAGGAAGGCAGAACAATGTCCTCATTCAAATGAAACGGGGTAGGAACCTTTGGAAGAAAATCCGGAAGGGGGCATAGAACCACCTTGTCCTGGTGAAAGATCAGAAAAGGCTTGCGGCAAGAGAGTGCTGCCAGCTCCGAAACCCGTCTGATGGTTGTAATTGCCACCAGGAATGTTGCTCTTCTGTCCTGGAAGGTAAGGGAGGATTCCTTGAGAGGTTCAAAGGGAGACCTCTGGAGAGCGTCCAGAACGAGATTGAGGTCCCATGGGTCCAGCGGCCGTTTGTACGGGGGAACTAGATGGGAAACGCCCTGGAGGAAGGTCTTGACTTGCGGTTTTTGAGCCAGGCGGCATTGGCAGAAGACTGAGAGCGCTGAGACCTGCCCTTTAAGGGAACTGAGAGCCAACCCCGCTTGCAAGCCAGACTGTAGAAAGTCGAGAATTCTAGGGATGGCCAGAGGAATAGGCTGTACGTTAGTTTCTCTGCACCATGAAAGGAAGATTATCCACGTACGGTGGTAAATGCGGGATGAAGCAGGCTTTCGGGCGCTGATCATGGTGGAAATAACCGCGGGGGAGAATCCCACTCTTGTTAATACCCAGGTCTCAATGGCCATGCCGTCAGCTTCAGGGCTCTGGAGTTCTGATTGGAAATGGGCCCTTGGGTCAGCAAGACTGGGATGTCTGGAAGGCGCCGCGGTACGTTTGCGAGCATTTGTACTAATTCGGCGTACCAGGCGCGCCTGGGCCAGTCCGGTGCGATCAGCATCACCGGGACTCCCTCTGCCTTGATCTTCCTGATTATCCGCGCCAATGGACTGCGGGTCGCGTGACCTGGCTATGAACGCGGGTACCTTTGCATTCAACCTTGAGGCCATTAGATCCACGTCTGGTGTGCCCCAGCGAGTGCAGATGTGTAGAAACACTTCTGGGTGGAGAGACCATTCTCCGGCAGCCAGGCCTTGGCGACTTAGAAAGTCTACTGCCCAGTTCTATACCCCCGGTATGTGTACCGCTGATATCACTGACCCCGTCGACTCGGCCCAGCTGAGGATCTTGTGGGCCTCGAGATAAGCCGCTTTGCTGCGGGTGCCCCCCTGCCGATTGATATAGGCTACACCTGTCGCATTGTCCGATTGGACTCGAATCTGACGACCCGCTAGCAGAGGGCAGAACGCCCTGAGCGTGAGGAAGATCGCTCGGATTTCCAGGATGTTTATGGGTAGGGAAGACTCCTGGGGCGTCCAACGTCCTTGAGTAGTGTGGTGCCGGTACACTGCTCCCCAGCCTAGGAGGCTGGCGTCCGTGGTCAGGACCAGCCAGTTCACTGGGAGAAAAGATCTCCCCTTCGATAGGGATGAGGACCGAAGCCACCAGCGGAGTGCATACCTGACTGAAGGTGTCAGGTGAAGATGTTTGTCCAGGGAAAAGGGGCTCTTGTCCCAGGCAGCTAGAAGGACTAGCTGCAGTGGGCGGAGGTGCAGTTGAGCAAAAAGGTACTGCCTCCATAGCCACCACCATCCTGCTGAATCGAATGGAGCGAGACTGAGGACGTAGAAGGCAGCGTACCGCTTGTCGAAGCGCGATCGCCTTGTCCTGAGGGAGATAGATCAAGCCCCGACGGGTGTCCAGGGACATGCCCAGGAAGGTAATGGATCGTGCTGGGACCAGGGATGATTTGTCTAGAATCAATAGCCACCCTAAGCGGGTTAGGGTGTCCAAGGTGATCTGTACGCTGGTTGAGCAGTCGCGTAAGGAGGGGCCTTGATGAGGAAGTCGTCCAAGTAAGGGAGAACGACTACTCCCCTGGCGTGAAGGACGCTCATGGCGGCCGCCATGACTTTGGTGAAGACCCTTGGTGCGGTGGCAAGGCCGAAGGGTAGGGCTACGAATTGAAAATGGGAGTCCTGAACTACGAAGCGGAGGAACTTTTGGTGATCTGGAGCGATGGGTATGTGCAGGTACGCGTCCTTTATATCTATGGAGGTGAGGAATTCCCCTTCGACCATGGATGCAATAATGGACCTTAGGGACTCCATTCTGAATCTCCGTACGTGCACATGTTTGTTCAGGTGTTTGAGGTCCAGGATGGGTTGAACTGACCCCATCCTTTTTGGGGACCACAAAGAGGTTGGAATAAAAACCCCTGAACTTCTCGTCGTCCGAGACAGGTATTATCACTCCTGCTGTTTGGAGCAAGTGGATTGCTGAGAAAAAGGCCTCGCGTCGTTTTCGAGTCTTTGGGGGGTTTGAGAGAAGGAACCGACTCGGGGGTCTGGTCCGAAATTCTATGTGGTAACCGGAAGACACAAGGTCTTGCACCCATTTGTCGTCTGAGGCGGCAGCCCAGATGTGTTGAAAAAGCCGCAGTCGACTATCCTACAACGAGTGTGTCTTCGGGGCGCCAAAGGAGTCATGAGGGGGGAAAACGTTGTGGACGAGTCTCCCTAGTCCTGGACTGTTTCGGTCTAGGCTGCCATCACGAAGTGGGTTTCGGGGAGAGCTGAGAAGGTCGGTCCCTGCCTAGTCCGCGGCTAGTGGCGGGGGCAGAGCGGGATGTCGACCAACCAAATGAGTTCCGAAAGGAGCGGAACGAGGACTGTGGACGTCTGGTGAAGGTCGTCCTGGGTTTCAGCTGGGGAAGGGAGGTACTTTTTCCTCCTGTGGCGTCAGAAATGAGCTTGTCCAGACGTTCGTCAATCGGTCTGGAAAAAAGGGAAGGCCCGTGAGAGACTTCTTGGAAGCAAAGTCCGCTCGCCATTGTCGGAGCCAGAGAGCTCTACGGATGGCTATGGTATTTGAGGCGGCAAACGCTGCGCAGGTAGCAGCATCAATGGAGGCCTGCATGAGGTACTCCGCCGCAGCGGCAATTTGAGCTGTTACCTCTGTGACGGAATGAGGGAACTGGGATTCCTCAAGCGAAGTGTTAAGGGATTCTGCCTAGACCGAGATCGCCTTTGCGACCCACACAGAGGCAAAGGAGGGCAAGAGGGAGGAACCCGCAGCCTCAAAAGGCAGAGCGGGCGAGGTGCTCCACCTGTCTGTCGGGTTCTTGATGGAGGAACCATCGGGTAACGACAGGAGCGTTTTTGTGGCAAGGTGGCAGACCAGGGGGAGGGGGGGGGGGGTCGACAGAGGACGGATCGGCCCAGCCCTTAGGGGTAGGTGGGGCAAAAGGGTACCGGGACTCCATAAGTTTACGGTTACCGAAGCGCCTGTCAGGCTTCTCCCTTTGCTTTATGAGGAGATCCTGAAACTCTGGGTGATCAGCGAAAACCTATTGGGGTTTCCTTGCCCTCTTAAAAGGGGACCACATGGTCAGTGGTAGTGGATGGGGGATCCTCCACATGCAGAGCTTGGTTGATTGCTGCTATAAGGGAGTCTATTGCAGTTTGATCATCTGGGGAGGGTGAAACCAAGGAATCATCCTGGTACAAACAGCATTCTCCCTCCTCCATCTCTTCAGAAGCCGTGGAGCGTGTGGGAGAGCCTGTCCTGTGTGCTCCCGAGGGAGAGCCCGCTGGAGACAACCGGCCGTGTGCTCTTTTCCTGATCCCTGCAACCGGTGAAGCATGTGCCCGGATTACCTCAGAAGGATCCTCCATAGGGGTATCCTCAGCCTGCGTTCCGTCCAGGGACCCAGAAGGGTGTGGAGGACGACATTGCATAGCCAGCACCAGGTTCTGTGACAGTTTTTCCATGGATTGGGACAGAAACTGTGCTCATTCCGGTGGGCTGGGAGCCCTAGGCACTGGGCTGACGGTTGCGGCGGTGGTGGCAGGGGGGTCTTGGGGAGCTATAGGGACACAGGACTAACAGAGAGAAGAGGTGTGTTTACGTGGTAACTCAGCGTGGCAGGCAGTGCAGGCTGAATAATAGACTATGTGGGCTTTAGCACTCTTAGTGCCCTTAGAATTCTGCATGTTCCTAATAGGAGTATGCCAGGAGGGGGAACAATGCTCAGCAGAGCTGCAAGTGAAGCAAGCACCTTACCCGAATCAGCCTAGGCCCTGTCCTCTGGGAAGAATGAAGCTCTATGGAGATCTTCGCACGCATTCCTGAGGCGGGCATGGCTTATCGCGGCCGCGGGGGCGGGGCTTAGCGCTAAAAGAGCGCGAAGATGAAGTCAGTGCCCCCCCCCCCGCTGTGGGTAGTAAAAAACGGTGGGAAGGGAGCTTCTGATAGTTTTCCTACCTCTCCCTCCAGTCAGCACACAGCTTGTCACTGGTGGTTATCAGCCGGCTTTTCTGCTCGAGCAAATAAACAGAGCAAATAAACAGCGTGAGTCCCTGAGCTCTGTGCACTCCCCCTGCCACCGGGAAATTATCTGTGCAGATTCTCTGCAAACAGGAGTGACTTCCCCCTCCTCCAGCCAGCAAGCTAGAGAAAAGTTAACCCTGTGTGTTCAGGATCCTTCTCTCCTCCTTGCACCCAGCAAGGGACTTTCTTATAATAAATACTGTAGATGTCCTAGGGCCTTCCCTGCAGCGTCTTTTCTCCCTTTGTCTGGGAAACCAGTCAGGGGGGATCTCACCTTAAACCCTGCTTTCCAGGCAGTGAAAATAGCAGATTCAGCTTGCTGTGTCCAGTCACGCCGGTGCCATATTCAACTCAGAGCCTGCAAAGAGGGGCTGAGGAATTGTGCTATAGGGGCATAGGCCTCTACCCTGGGCTTTGGAAAATCGGTGTCTGTGGAACCCGTCGTCCTGCCCAGGATGCAGCGTCGCAGGAGGGGGTACGTGGAGGCGACACTCCACATTCCCGCCCGTTGATGGTAGTGGGAGATCGGTCCCAAATGGAAACCGTCGCCCTCAAAAAATAACAAACCTTGAAAGGAAGTGCCTCCTACAGACACTAAGCTAAAACTGAGGCTGCCTGGCCAGGGGGTGTATACTGCAGAGGAGGAGCTATGCTTTTGCATCTACTTAGTGTCTTCCTATGGATAGGCAGCATAACACCCATGGTCCTGTGTCCCCCAATGAGGAGTCAGAGAAAGGAAAAATACCATTGAATTTGATATATTACTATTAGATTTTACAATTATGTTACACTAATAATGCCCAAAGTCTAGCGTTGAAATTTAGATGGTGAAAATGGTTCTGAAAGAAATTGAGTTTTGGTGTTAGTTGTCTGGAGGTTAGCAAGACAATCGAGCAGAGTGGATGAAGATAACCGTACAATCACTCTACACAAAGGCTTTAATTGTAGTTTGTAATAATAATATTATTATTAATAATAAAGTTTTATTTCTATAGCGCCAACATATTCCGCAGCGCTTAACAATTCAGAGGGGACATGTACATGTAACGGGGGCAGGGGGCGCCTCGAGGGGTGTAGTTGTGGTCTCCTGCCCTAAGGGCGACAGGCCGACCCCCGGCCCGACCGTCACTAGTAAAGCAGGAGTGTTTGGTGGGCAGAGTGAGTGGCAGGGACACATCCATATCAGCACCTTGGCTCTCAGCAACGCCTTTCTCCTTCGGCTCGCCGGCTCCTTTATCATTCACAGAAAAGTGCCGTTGAAAGGCAGCTGATAAACTAAACAGTTTATTGTACAAGGTTTCCATGCTTTGATGCATCCAATTCTCAACAGCAGGTTTACTTCAGTACCACAATTCTAACGTTACAGGTTCTCTTTACAGCTCACTTCTTACTGATAGTTTCCTTTTCCCACTGCCTTAAACACTCTCCTCCGGACACTTTCCTTCACCTGCAGGGGCCAATGTGTTACCCCCCGATAGCTGTACTCAGACCCGGTTTTAGTCAAGCCCTATCCCAGGGGTTTCTCAGACTATGGCGTGGATCCAGTACATACTACCGGTTCAGGACAAGTTCCAAGTTTTCTAACCTTTCTCAAAGGTCTACTCTGTTTGCTGGTTACAAGCGTTCCTGTTTCCCGAAGGTCTCTTCTCTGCTTACAGGCGTTCCTGTATTACCTTCACTTCTCTTATCAGATACCACACTGACTCTCTGTCACGTCTGACTGAACTGCATTTCCGCTGATCTCCCAACTAGGCTACACAACTCCTCCCCCCTTGCCACTGTTACCAGGGGAATCACCTACACTCTACTGACACCTAGTGGGGAATCTGTTTACTACCTAAAACAGCAGATAAAATGTTATCATTACTGTTATACATTTAACAAACATTCACCACCACACCTTGTGGCGTCTTCAGGGGGGATTTTCTTTTACTGCTCGGGGGTCCGACTACCCCCTTAAATACAGACAATTAGAGACAATACAAACAAATAAAATTAAGATACCAGGAGGAGTGAGGGCCCTTCTCGTAAGCTTACAGTCTATGAGGAAATAGGGGAGGCACAAAAGGTGAATGGGGGGGGGGGGGGGGGGAGAAAAGCTTGTTATATATAGTCCAGCCATCGATTTAACAGGGTATTCAAAACCAGCTGCATGAACCAGTCATCGGCCAGACTTTAAACGGGTACAGGGGACAAGAATTGGAAGTAAATTATATGAAGGGCAGAAAGGGACTAGATTAGATCAGGGCAGTGATGCAATAGGCTAGTCTAAAGGAATGCGTTTTTAGGGCCCGCTTAAAAGGTGTGGATGTTGGGAATTATTCGAATTGCTCTTGGTAGCGTGTTCCAGAGCATAGGCGCAGATCGTGAGAAATCTTGATGACGGGAGTGGGAGGTTCGAATTGTTGAGGCTGTACGTCTTATGTCATTATCAGAGCGGAGGGCACGTGTGGGCTGATAGACAGAGATGAGGGAGGAGATATAGGGTAGTGCAGAACCGTAGACAGCTTTGTGAGTGAGAGTGATAAGTTTATGTTGGATTCTGTAGCGGATAGGAAACCAGTGCAATGACTGGCAAAGAGCAGAGGCATCAGTGAAGCAGTTGCAGAGGAAAATGATCCTGGCTGCGGCATTCAGAATGGATTGGACAGGGGAGAGTTTAGTAACAAGGAGACCAATTAGTAAAGAATTACAATAATCCAGGCGAGAATGAATGAGAGCGACAGTAAGAGTTTTTGCAGAGTCAACGGTAAAAAAAGGTCGAATTCTAGAGATGTTTTTGAGGTGGAATTGACAAGAACGAGCAAGTGAACGAATGTGGGGAGTGAAGGAGAGATCGGAGTCAAATATAACCCCAAGACAGCGGGTGTGCTGCTGTAGCGTAATGGTAGAGCCACACACAGAAATGGTAATATTGGGTTTCGGAAGGTTAGGAGAGGGAGTAAACAGAAGAAGTTCAGTTTTTGATAGGTTCAGTTTTAGATAGAGGAAAAACATGATGTTGGAGACAGCGGACAGACAATCAGTAGTATTTTGTAATAGTGCAGGGGTGATGTCAGGAGAAGATGTGTACAGTTGGGTGTCATCAGCATAGAGATGGTACTGGAAACCAAATCTGCTGATCGTTTGTCCAATAGGGGCTGTGTATACAGAGAACAGGAGGGGGCCTAGGACTGAACCCTGAGGAACCCCGACCATAAGGGGAAGAGGAGCCGGCAAAGGATACAGTGAATGAGCGGTTAGAGAGGTAAGAGGAGAACCAAGAAAGAACGGTGTCCTTGAGCCAGATAGAGCAGAGCATAGTGAGGAGGAGCTGGTGATCCACAGTATTGTATTTAGCAGAGAAATCCAGGAGGATCAGGAGGGAGTAGTGACCATTAGATTGAGCTGTAAGTAGATCATTAGAGACTTTAGTAAGCGCAGTTTCAGTGGAATGTAAGGAGCGGAAACCGGATTGTAGAGGGTCGAAGACAGAGTTATGTAACAGATAGCGAATTAGACGGGAGTGAACCAGGCGTTCCAGGAGTTTTGAGATGATTGGGATATTAGAGACTGGTCTGTAGTTAGCAGCACAATTTTAGTCCAGGGATGGTTTTTTAAGTAATGGGTGTATGCTGGCATGTTTGAAGGAGGAGGGAAAGACACACGAGGAGAGAGAGAGATTGAATATTTTAGTTAGGCGTGTGGTGACAGCTAGGGTGACAGATTTAAGGAGATGTGAGGGAATAGGGTCACTGGTGCAGGTAGTAGGGCAAGAAGATGCGAGGAGCCTGGTGACTTCTTCTTTGAGTGGATCAAAGAGGGAAAGTGAGCTAGATGAAGTGTAGGAGGGCAGACAATGTGTGGTGTTATGAGGCTGGGAGGAAATTTCCTGGCGTATATGGTCAATTTTTTCTTTAAAATAATTGGCCAGGTCATCTGCGCTGAGATTGATGGTTGGGGTCAGAACTCTTGGTCCGAGGAGGGAATGGAAAGTATCAGAGTCGTTTAGGATTGTTGGCTACAGAGATGATGAGGGTGTTAAACTATGCTTGTTTGGAGAGGTGAAGGGCAGCATTGTATGTTTTGACCATAAACTTATAGTGGATGAAATCTTCATCTAGATTGGATTTTCTCCTCAGACATTCAGCGCACCTGGAACACCGCTGGAGAAAGCACGTTTGCAACGTGTGCCAAGGCTGCTGCCGTCTGCGCCGAGTTGCTCTGCGTGTAGCAGGTGCAGTTTCATCTAGGGCGTTCTGTAGGGTTTCATTGTACTGTTTGACAGCAGAGTCAGGACATGAGAGGGAGGATATTGGGGCCAGTGATGACTATAACTTCTTCAGAAATTTCTGGGTGTTAATGGCATGTATATTCCTATATAATTACGGTTACAAACACTTAGGCCATAATAGTAATTGTAGGCATAAAAGCTGGGCAATTTTATCAATACTTTTTTTTTTTTTTTCTTCTTTCTCCCAAAATGTTAGGTTTCATTCAAACATTAAAAAAGTAATTTTACTAGGCAGCTCACCTGTTGTCACCGTGTAGTGCTGGGTATTGAGGTTTGTAAGCGAGACTGTGGTTTCTTCCTTTTCAAGAATTCTTGGCTCCTCTTGAGTTAACCCCTGTCCACTGAGATATGTATATGCCATACCACTCTGCTCTACTTGTTCTTTTACATGCTGTTGCTCTACTTGCAGTTTATTCAACTCACTTTGAGCTTCTCTCATTATCTGCATCTCCTGCTTCATCATCTCCAATTCACTTAACATTTTCTGCCCTCTTTCAATCTCTTCTTTCACATGATCAAATTCTTTGAGGGACTCCTTTACTCTTTTAAGTTCTTCCTTCAGCTTGGTTAATTCTTCTTGTCTTTTATGCTCTATTTCTAGCTCCATTTGCACTCCTTCCAAGTCTTTATTGCCATCACCAGATTCATTTATGGTGTATGCACCTTGCCCTTCTTTTGTTTCAACCAGTAGCTCTTCATTTAACTTTTCTAGCTCTACCTGACACGGCTTTTGAGTTTCTTTCTGCTGTTCCAGTTCTGAATTTACTTGCTTCAACGGCTCCTGTTCAACATTTATCTTTTCATGCTGTTCTTTTAGTTTCTGTAACTCCACTTGGGCACCTCTTTCCTTTTTAAGCTCATCCCTTAGCTGTTGTAATTCATCCTGGATACCCTTCTCCTTTACAAGCTCTTCCCTTAGCTGTTGCAATTCTTTTTGGGCACCCTTTCCCTTTACAAGCTCTTCCCTTAGTTCTTGCAATTCTTCTTGGGCATCCTTTTCCTTTTGAAGCTCTTCCCTTAGCTGTTGCAATTCTTCTTGCACACCCTTCTCCTTTTGAAGTTCTTCCCTTAGCTGTTGCAATTCTTCTTGGGCACCCTTCTCCTTTTGAAGCTCTTCCCTTAGCTGTTGCAATTCTTCTTGCACACCCTTCTCCTTTTGAAGCTCTTCCCTTAGCTGTTGCAATTCTTCTTGGGCACCCTTCTCCTTATCAAGCTCTTCCTTTAGTTGTTGGAATTCTTCTTGGATAACCTTCTCCTTTTGAAGTTCTTCCCTTAGCTGTTGCAATTCTTCTTGGGCACCCTTCTCCTTTTGAAGTTCTTCCCTTAGTTGTTGCAATTCTTCTTGGGCACCCTTCTCCTTATCAAGCTCTTCCTTTAGTTGTTGGAATTCTTCTTGGATAACCTTCTCCTTTTCAAGCTCTTCTTTTAAATGCTGCAATTCCTCCTGGGCACCTCTCTCTTTTTCAAGCTCTTCTCTTAGTTGTTGCAATGCCTTCTGAGCTCCCTTCTCTTTCTCCAGCTCGGCTCTCAATATTTCTAGCTCTTCCTGTGCTCCTATATCTGATTCTACTTGGATTTGTCCCAAGCCAGGCGGTGATGTTGCATCCAATTGCTGATTTGCCTTTTCAAATTGTGATTTCAGATTTTCCATCTCACATGTTACTTCTTTTTCTGTATCAAGAGCTTGCTGTAACTGCTGGCATAAAATACTCTTCTCCTCCAACACATCTTTGTAGAATTTAGCTTGTTGAGAGCTTTCTTTTTGTTCGATAACTAGAGATTCTCTCAGCGATATCAATTCCTGTTCCATCTCCCGAAACTGCTCGGAGAGAACCTACAAAGTATGTTAAATAAGTGGGAATTAGACTGTACTGGATCATGATAAAAATTAATTTATATAATTAAAAAACCTACGTATAAGAAACAGAAAAAAAAACAAATAAGGCTCGGTTCACATCTATCTTTGGGACTTTGGTTGGCGTTTCCCTTAAGTATTCCATTATTTTTCCCAGAACCACATTCAGCATCACTATTCTGTTACAAAAATACCCAAACTTAGACACTATTACAATAAATTATTTGGATCCATCGTAAAAAGAGATTTGTCACCTTTCCATGATAAATGGACGTGAATGTTAAGTCACAAATGTCAGGGAAAAAAAAAAAAAATAATAAAAAAAAAAAATCTAATTACACACTGAATATAAATGGTTTTCTAACAAGATAATATGGAATTATAAACAATATAATTCTGGAAGACTTTTAGAAGAAAAATATACTGAGTAAAATTCCCCTTTTAACTAAATAGGACCTCATCTTGTAGCTCCTACACATTAGAATTTGAAGATATGGTTATATAGAATATAGTCATTAATTTGATGGCCTAAAAAGGAGAACTTTGATAAAGTAAATTAATTCATTATTATGAATACACGCTCATTTTATCTAGAGCACAATTACTTTGCTTTTTAGTTTTTATAAATTGCTGCCAACACATTAGCAGATGGAAAACTCATCCTACCCACAAAGCAAGATGGATTGTGTCAGTACAAAGAATCTTCTTTGGTGGTTGGCTATGAGAAGAGACCAGAAACTTAAAAGGGAATCTTTCACCAGTTTTCTACCCTATAAGCTGCGGCCACCACCAGTGGGCTCTTATATACAGCTTTCTAACATGCTGTATATAAGAGCCCTGACCACTGTGTAGAACATAAAAAAACACTTTATAATACTCACCTAAACCGGTTGCTGCGGTGGATTCTAGTCAAATGGGCGTCTTCGTCCTCAGATGCCGGCGCCGCCTGTTTCGGCCATCTTCGTCCGCCTTCTGAAGCCGCGGGGCATGACGTGTCTACATTATACACACTTGCCGGTCCCGCGCAGGCAGACTACAATATTTTGATCTGCCCTGCTCAGGGTAGATCAAAGTGCCCCCCACTCAGGACCTGAATGCCGGCGAGGGTGTATGATGTCGGACGCGTCATGCACAGCGGTTTCAGAAGGACGACAGAGGCAGCGACAAAGATGGCCAAAAGAGGCGGCACCGGAGGACGAAGACTCCCATCTGATCCAAATCCACCGCAGTGACCGGTTTGGGTATTATAAAGTGATTTTTATGTTTTACACAGCGGCCTGGGCTGTTATATACAGCATGTTAGAATGCTGTATACAAGAGCCCACTGGTGGTGGCCGCAGCTTATAGAGCAAAAAACTGGTCACAGGTTCCCTTTAAAGTAGCAAATGAGTCCAATCATAGTTGAGATGACAGCTCTGCTGTATCCACTAATTAAGCACAGGTGGACACTTCAAAAATCAAGGAGGAAGGAAGAGATGAGACCCTGGCTTTAGGAGATGTCTATACAATCAGCAGAACTCACATGTACTCTGTTAGAAGGAGACATCTCCCACAGGTTACATCTTGTCTTGTCCCTCCTCTCCATAATCTGGGATGTTTATGAGTTCTCAGCTACCCTCTACACACGATCTCAGTCAGATTCCTGTCTCTCCTTAGAGCTAACGATCAGAGAAGACAGGAAGGCTTACATACTATTTTTTTGATTTTTTTTTAAAACAACAAGACATACTTTTTTACCTCCAAAATTTAGGATAAAAGTGGGGGATGCATCTCATAATCCGTAATGTATCTAGCTTGCTTTGAGGCGGTGGCGGAGGCCAGCAGCTAGGGCGATCACGTGTGTCCACCATTAAAGAAAATTAATATTCACTGCTCCTCAATCCCATGATCCCGCCCACCTTTTGGCACCGAGGTCAACGATAGTAAATCACTGAGAAGATTGTACTATCACCAACGCCAAGAGGTGGGCGTGATTATCAGGGTGGGGAGCAGTGAACATTAATTTTAGATTAGTCAGCACCGGACGTCGGTGTGACCGGGGGAGCATGGCAGTGACGTCACATGCTGCTCATTGCTTACACAGCGAAGTCAGCTGCCAGCATCAGAAGACGACGCCATGCACCAAATGGAAGGTGAGCATAATTGTTTTTTCTTTGTGTGTGTTAAAAACAAAGAAAAAAAAACAAAACAGGTTAAAAGGGAGGCATATATACCAAGATGGGCCCATGATGGGTGACATGTATACCAGGATGGCTGACATACATATCAGGATGGGGGACATTAGTACAGAATTGGAGCTCATTACCCCATAACTGTCAGCAGCAAAGTCTCTCTCTCTCCTCCCCCCACAATAATAGTGAGTGATGACCACATCTTTTCCCCCCATTTTCTTCCTCTAAAACCTAGGTGTGTCTTATGGTCCGATGCGTCTTTTAGTCTGAATACTACAGTAGGTCTGAATCTCGCTTTACTGACACCATCAGTCCTGATCTGTGTTTAGGACAGGTCTTGTCTTCACCAATATGATGGTAGACATTAAAAAGAAAAAAGAAAAAAATTGCCCCTGGATGACATGAGCGTGAAGAAATAATTAAAAGTTTGTTACTAAAATTCATAATACATTTAACATGCATTTCATTTTTAGGAACACTCCTTTAACTCCTTCACAACCTTGGATGTACTGGTACGTTCTAGGCCGTGGTGAACCCGCATGTTTCCCTGCACATGATCTGATCAGCCAACATGTACAGATAACAGGTACTGGTAGATCTTTTAACTAGTTAAATCCTGATGTTAATCTCTGACAGGAGGATTTAACGCATTCCGACTTCTTATAGACAGCCACATATAGCTTTCATTACTTTTAGTTAATTGGTTCCATTTTCCTTTTACTTTAAGAACATAAATTTAAATACATGGTCAACTTTAGCTACAGCCATTTTTTTTAGATCCGCCTGGAGTCTCACATGCTGAGCCTTAATACAAAATACAAAAGGGAGAATACTCACCCTCTTCTGAAGCTCAGCACTCTGCAGTTCTTGCTCCAACATCTCTACTACTTGATCTCGGGAATGGAGGGCTTCATTCTTTTCCTCCAATGTTCTCTGCAGACAAATGACCACAACTCTTTATAGAAATATCTAATCATCACTCCAGCATTTTTCTTTTTTATTTCACTGCTGTAGTAGTATTATCACTAATATAATAATATACTTATGAGCCACCATCTAATTCCATTATCGGTGCCGCTCTGGTTGCCTTGCGTTTTTTGTGACCTGCCGGATTGCTCCAAGGTTTGTTGGGTAAGCACTTCTCAATACAAGTCTATGAGAGCCAGAATGAGGTTTTCATAGGCTTACTTTGGTAGTTTACGACCATTCGTTCTGACTTTCAGTCACTCAGAAGCTGCTTTCACAAAATCATAAAGTGGAACCAGAGCGGCGTCAGAAGGAGTAGAAGATGTTGACTGCTATGTATATTACCAGGGGCAGGAAGCTAACATTATCAATACTACTCCAGCGACAAAATAAAATAAAAAAAACAAACAAAAAAAACAAAAAAAAAACCAAAACATACTGGAGTGGTGCTTTCGAAAAACAAACAAAAAACCCAAACTGAACAAAAATGACAAACTGGGCATCTGTCAGTAGGATTAACCCTACTAATCAGTCTATATAGGTATGTAGCTTAAAGAAAATTGAATAAAATGATACCTTGATATGTGATGAGATGGCTCGTGCCAGAGAAATCCACATTTTTCTAAATATTTAAATTTGCTGTTATGCAGATCTGTGCCCGGCCACAGATGTTAAGCAAAGCAGACTGTCAGTCATTACATGTCTCACTCTGTTAATGACCCCTTTAATTTACAATAAACTCTGGAGGCAGATTCTCAGGGAGATCTGTCTGGCCCATAGATCTTAACTCATTTATATAATACGAAAAACATGTATAAAAAAAAACCCCTCAAAACCTGAAATAAAACATGAATAAAATATAAATCGCAGATATTAAATTATCATTCTGTTCCACTTTTTATGATCTACATGTTCATATAGATGGATATTATTCATGTACCATCAGGACAAAATCTCCCAACCAGGTGGTAAGCTGACTATTTCTACTTTTTTTTCCGCACCATAAATATAACCCAATTAAGAAATAACGTCTGGAACATCAATTCTGATCCAAAAAGAGCCACAGCCACACTATAATTTACCAGAAAATTATGCAACAATATAGAAAAACCATAATGGTCATAAAGACTGGATGGGGACTAGGACAACTCGTTATACATAGGTACAAACAAGAGAAATTACGACCAAAGTCCAAGGTACAAAAAGTGAAAAACCTTTATTTGGTGCATAGGTGCAGAGCGGCACAAACCAAGTGTGGACATAGGCAGGTGATCACTAAATATTAGGGATCTTTATCCAGCTGCTGACAGATCATTGACAATCCATACATGTAATATAAAAAAACATATGAAACATAGTCTGTATATATGTGTATGATCAAGAAGTCAGCAGTCCTCCAGGAAGGACAAAAAAATCTCCTAAGCATCAATATACTGGGGTCCCATTGTCATTGTTACCTGGAGAAATACAGTGATCGGACGGAGCCTATGTACATAGGCTCCGTCCGATCACTGTATTTCTCCAGGTAACAATGACAATTTGAATTGAATTGGTTGTGTCTCTTCTGGCGTTTGGGGCGCCAGGATCCCTTTCTCACCCCTGCACCTTACACACTGTGCAACCTTTGATAATGCTAATATTTAATATACATCTTATATGGTTGCCATGATTCTCCCAGGAGGTAATTTGTGTAGATTGGGACCCCAGTATATTGATGCTTAGGAAATTTTTTGTCCTTCCTGGAGGACTGCTGACTTCTTGATCATACACATATATACAGACTATGTTTCATATGTTTTTTTTATATTACATGTATGGATTGTCAATGATCTGTCAGCAGCTGGATAAAGATCCCTAATATTTAGTGATCACCTGCCTATGTCCACACTTGGTTTGTGCCGCTCTGCACCTATGCACCAAATAAAGGTTTTTCACTTTTTGTACCTTGGACTTTGGTCGTAATTTCTCTTGTTTGTAACATCAATTCTGAGTCTGAACTGGGTGCAAAAACCTAAAAAAATCTACACTATATGGAGATAAGGTATGCACACCAGTGACTATGTAAGGGGAATATATGAAAAGCAGAAACTGCTGTGTGAATACTGACATGAAAAATCCAATAGCTATATGTAAGAATGAAATATGAAAATGGAATCTGCATTACTGCCATGAACAAATGAATAAAGAGAAATTTAGCTACTGAATTGATCAATGCAATAGAGCCCCAACACCACGCCAAAGTATTTCTCTACGTTGGGGTCCCTAGCTAGTGTGTGTCCTCTCATGCAGTTAAAAAACTTACCGTGTTGGGAAGCTGAGACCCAGGCTATATATGCGTATAATGTGGACTGGCAATAGGTGTGGTGGGGAGGGTTCACAAACGAAAGACTACAAATCAATTAAGAAATAACGTCTGGAACGCCATTCTGAGTCTGAACTGGGTGCAAAAACTTAAAAAAATCTACACTATATGGAGAGAAGGTATGCACACCAATGCCAGTATTTACACAGCCGTTTCTGCTTTTCATATATTCCCCTTACATAGTCACTGGTGTGCATACCTTCTCTCCATAAATGAAGGGAATTTTGTTTACTTACCGTAAATTCCTTTTCTTCTAGATCCTATTGGGAGACCCAGACAATTGGGGTGTATAGCTTCTGCCTCCGGAGGCCACACAAAGTATTACACTTTAAAAAGTGTAACCCCTCCCCTCTGCCTATACACCCTCCCGTGCATCACGGGCCCATCAGTTTTGGTGCCAAAGCAGGAAGGAGGAAACTTATAAATTGGTCTAAGGTAAATTCAATCTGAAGGATGTTCGGAAAACTGAAACCATGAACCAAAAGAACAATTCAACATGAACAACATGTGTACACAAAAGAACAACAGCCCGAAGGGAACAGGGGCGGGTGCTGGGTCTCCCAATAGGAGCTAGAAGAAAAGGAATTGACGGTAAGTAAACAAAATTCCCTTCTTCTTTGTCGCTCCATTGGGAGACCCAGACAATTGGGACGTCCAAAAGCAGTCCCTGGGTGGGTAAAAGAATACCTCGATAAAAAGAGCCGAAACGGCCCCCTCTTACAGGTGGGCAACCACCGCCTGAAGGACTCGCCTACCTAGGCTGGCATCTGCCGAAGCATAGGCATGCACCTGATAGTGTTTCGTGAAAGTGTGCAGACTCGACCAGGTAGCCGCCTGACACACCTGCTGAGCCGTAGCCCGGTGCCGCAATGCCCAGGATGCACCTACGGCTCTGGTAGAATGGGCTTTCAGCCCTGAAAGAATCGGAAGCCCAGAAGAACGGTAGGCTTCAAGAATCGGTTCCTTGATCCACCGAGCCAAGGTTGACTTGGAAGCCTGCGACCCCTTACGCTGGCCAGCGACAAGGACAAAGAGCGCATCCGAACGGCGCAGGGGCGCCGTGCGAGAAATGTAGAGCCGGAGTGCTCTCACCAGATCTAACAAGTGCAAATCCTTTTCACATTGGTGAACTGGATGAGGGCAAAAAGAAGGTAAGGAGATATCCTGATTGAGATGAAAAGGGGACACCACCTTAGGGAGAAATTCCGGGACCGGACGCAGAACCACCTTATCCTGGTGAAACACCAGGAAGGGGGCTTTGCATGACAGCGCTGCTAGCTCAGACACTCTCCGAAGTGATGTGACTGCCACTAGGAAGGCCACCTTCTGCGAAAGGCGTGATAGAGAGACATCTCGCATCGGCTCGAAAGGTGGTTTCTGAAGAGCCGTTAGCACCCTGTTAAGATCCCAGGGTTCCAGCGGACGCTTGTAAGGTGGGACTATGTGGCAAACTCCCTGCAGGAACGTGCGGACCTGCGGAAGCCTGGCTAGACGCTTTTGAAAAAACACGGAAAGCGCCGATACTTGTCCCTTGAGAGAGCCGAGAGACAAACCCTTGTCCATTCCGGATTGAAGGAAAGAAAGAAAAGTGGGTAAGGCAAACGGCCATGGAGGAAAACCGTTATCAGAACACCAGGATAAGAAGATCCTCCAAGCCCTGTGATAGATCTTGGCGGACGTTGGTTTCCTGGCCTGTCTCATGGTGGCAATGACATCTTGAGATAACCCTGAGGACGCTAGGAGCCAGGACTCAATGGCCACACAGTCAGGTTGAGGGCCGCAGAATTCAGATGGAAAAATGGCCCTTGAGACAGCAAGTCTGGACGGTCTGGGAGTGCCCACGGTTGACCCACCGTGAGGTGCCACAGATCCGGGTACCACGACCTCCTCGGCCAGTCTGGAGCGACGAGGATGGCGCGGCGGCAGTCGGACCTGATCTTGCGTAACACTCTGGGCAGCAGTGCCAGAGGAGGAAATACATAAGGCAGTCGAAACTGCGACCAATCCTGAACTAATGCGTCCGCCGCCAGAGCTCTGTGATCTTGAGACCGTGCCATGAATGCCGGGACTTTGTTGTTGTGCCGAGACGCCATGAGGTCGACGTCCGGCGTTCCCCAGCGGCAACAGATCTCTTGAAACACGTCCGGGTGAAGAGACCATTCCCCTGCGTCCATGCCCTGGTGACTGAGAAAGTCTGCTTCCCAGTTTTCTACGCCCGGGATGTGAACTGCGGAGATGGTGGAGGCTGTGGCTTCCGCCCACAGCAGAATCCGCCGAACTTCTTGGAAGGCTTGACGACTGCGAGTGCCGCCCTGGTGGTTGATGTACGCGACCGCTGTGGCGTTGTCCGACTGTATTCGGATCTGCCTGCCCTCCAGCCACCGCTGGAACGCCTTTAGGGCTAGATACACTGCCCTTATCTCCAGAACATTGATCTGAAGGGAGGACTCTGTCGGAGTCCAGGTTCCCTGAGCCCTGTGGTGGAGGAAGACCGCTCCCCACCCTGACAGACTCGCGTCCGTCGTGACCACAGCCCAGGATGGGAGCAGGAAGGATTTTCCCTTCGACAAAGAAGTGGGAAGAAGCCACCACTGAAGAGAGGTTTTGGCTGCCAGTGAAAGAGAGACGTTCCTGTCTAGGGATGTCGACCTCCTGTCCCATTTGCGGAGAATGTCCCATTGAAGTGGACGCAGATGAAACTGCGCAAAGGGAACTGCCTCCATTGCTGCCACCATCTTCCCTAGGAAGTGCATGAGGCGCCTCAAGGGGTGTGACTGGGCCCGAAGGAGAGATTGCACCCCTGTCTGCAGTGAACGCTGTTTGTCCAGCGGAAGCTTCACTATCGCTGAGAGAGTATAAAACTCCATCCCGAGGTAAGTCAGTGATTGGGTCGGTGTCAATTTTGACTTTGGGAAATTGATGATCCACCCGAACCTCTGGAGAGTCTCCAGAGCAATGGTCAGGCTGTGTTGACATGCCACCCGGGAGGGTGCCTTGACTAAAAGATCGTCTAAGTAAGGGATCACCGAGTGGCCCTGAGAGTGTAGGACCGCCACCACTGCTGCCATGACCTTGGTGAAGATCCGTGGGGCTGTCGCCAGGCCGAAAGGCAGTGCCACGAACTGAAGGTGTTCGTCCCCGATGGCGAAACGCAGGAACCGTTGATGCTCTGGTGCAATCGGCACATGGAGATAAGCATCCCTGATGTCGATTGATGCTAGGAAGTCTCCTTGGGACATCGAGGCGATGACAGAGCGGAGAGATTCCATCCGGAACCGTCTGGTTCTCACGTGTCTGTTGAGCAGTTTGAGGTCCAGAACGGGACGGAATGATCCGTCCTTTTTTGGCACCACGAACAAGTTGGAGTAAAAACCGCGACCACGTTCTTGAAGGGGAACGGGGTTCACAACTCCTTCTGCCTTCAGAGTGTCCACCGCCTGAAAAAGTGCATCGGCTCGCTCGGGGGGCGGAGACGTTCTGAAGAAACGAGTCGGAGGACGAGAACTGAGCTCTATCCTGTAACCGTGAGACAGAATGTCTCTCACCCATCGGTCTTGGACATGTGGCCACCAGGCGTCGCAAAAGCGGGAGAGCCTGCCACCGACCGAGGATGCGGTTTGGGGAGGCCGAAAGTCATGAGGAGGCCGCCTTGGAGGCGGTTCTTCCGGCGGTCTTTGTAGGACGTGACTTAGACCGCCATGCAGAAGAGTTCCTCTGGCCCTTCTCTGACCTGTTGGACGTGGAGGAATGGGACCTGGCTGAGGGCCGAAAGGACCAAAACCTCGGTTGTATCTTTCGTTGCTGAGGTCTGTTTGGTTTGGACTGGGGTAAGGACGAGTCCTTTCCCTTGGATTGTTTAATAATTTCGTCCAATTGCTCGCCAAACAAACGGTCGCCAGAAAATGGCAAACCGGTTAAGAACTTCTTGGAAGCAGAGTCTGCCTCTTCGCGTAGCCACATGGCCCTGCGGACTGCCACCGAATTGGCGGATGCTACCGCTGTACGGCTCGCAGAGTCCAGGACGGCGTTCATGGCGTAGGACGAAAAGGCTGACGCCTGAGAAGTCAAAGACACAACTTGCGGAGCAGAGGTACGTGTGACCGCATTAATCTCAGACAGACAAGCTGAGATAGCTTGGAGTGCCCACACGGCTGCAAAGGCCGGAGCAAAAGACGCGCCTATGGCTTCATAGATGGATTTCATCAGGAGCTCTATTTGCCTGTCCGTGGCATCCTTGAGCGATGAACCATCTGCCACTGATACTACGGATCTAGCCGCCAGTCTAGAGACTGGAGGATCCACCTTGGGACACTGAGCCCAACCCTTAACTACGTCAGGGGGGAAGGGGTAACGTGTGTCATTAAGGCGCTTAGTAAAGCGCTTGTCCGGAAATGCTCTGTGCTTCTGGACAGCATCTCTGAAGTTAGAGTGATCGAAAAACGCACTCCGTGTACGTTTGGGAAACCTAAACTGGTGTTTCTCCTGCTGCGAAGTCGACTCCTCTATAGGTGGAGTTGGGGGAGAAAGATCTAGCACCTGGTTGATGGACGCTATAAGGTCATTTACTAAGGCGTCCCCTTCAGGTGTACCTAGATTGAGAGCAACGTCAGGATCAGAGCCCTGAGCTGCGACCTCCGCTTCATCCTCCAGAGAGTCCTCATGCTGAGACCCCGAACAGCGTGATGAAGTCGGGGAAGGTTCCCAGCGAGCCCGCTTAGGCGGTCTGGGACTGCGGTCCGTGTCGGAGTCCTCACCGTGGGACCTAGGTGTCACCCCAGGAGCACTTTGCTGCGCCGACCGAGAGGGGCCTGGGGGCGATGAACTCACAGTGCCCTGGGCCTGTGTTACCGATCTGGACTGCAAGGCTTCTAGTATCTTAGCAGACCAATTTGTCCATAGACTGAGCCATGGACTGTGAAAGCGACTCAGAGTTTCTCAGCCAAAACTGCAAACTCTGTCCCTGCCACCTGGACTGTGGAAGCCGGCGGTTCTACCTGAGCCGAGGGTCCCACCAGTGCCCGAGGCTCCGGCTGAGTGAGTGCCACAGGGGCCGAGCATTGCACACAGTGAGGGTAGGTGGAACCTGCAGGTAACATAGCCGCACAAGAGGTACAGGTTGCAAAATAAGCCTGTGCCTTGGCACCCTTGCTCTTTGCGGACGACATGCTGTTGTCTCCTCTGAGAGTGATCAGTGAGGGTATATAGCCAAAAGCAAAATAATGCGGCCGAACAGAGAAAATGTATACTATATTATATTATATTATATTATATATATATATATACACACACACACACACACACACACACACTTCGGCACCTCAGGGGGGCCAGCACCTGGTAACCGGTGTGGCTTACCGACCACCCAAAGCGGTTGTGTGTCCACCAGATTCCCCGCCTGGGCCTCCCAGAGCTGTGGAGCTCGTTCTGAAATCCTCCACCTGCAGAAGTGATTGTAACAATGGCTGCCAGAGTTCTCAGGGGAGGAGGGAGCCGTGGGCGTGACTAATAAAGTGCGGGAATCTGGTGCCCCACAGTGCTCAGTGAGGGGGGAGGAGAACACCTAAGTATGCTCCAGCCCTCACTGCCGACGTCCAGTCGACCGTCCCGCCCTTACCCCTGACTGGCAGGCCCGGGGGCGGGAGTTATGGTACTAGGCCGCAGAAGCCGGGGACTAAATTTAATAACGCGGCCGACGAACAGGCGCGGTCGGCGCGGTAGTCCCGGTCGTCACAGAAAAACAGCAGCCGCTGCAGCGTCTGTAACACAGGCGCTCCTGCGCCGTCCCCAAGGGGACACAGAGTACCTTTTAGATGCAGGGCCTGTCCCTGATGATACCCAGTCTCCTGTCCGTCAGATTCCCCCAGGGGCTGCGGAGGGAGCCCGGTCCTAGTGAAAGGTGACCGGTTAGGATCCCACTTCTCCCAGAGCCTCTAAGGGATGGGGAAGGAAAACGGCATGTGGCTCCAGCCTTTGTACCCGCAATGGGTACCTCAACCTTGACAGCACCGCCGACTTAGTGGGGTGAGAAGGGAGCATGCCGGGGGCCCCGTGGGGGCCCTCTTTTCTTCCATCCGATACAATCAGCAGCTGCTGCTGACTAAAATGTGGAGCTTGCGTGAATGTGTGCCTCCTTCAACACAAAGCATAAAACTGATGGGCCCGTGATGCACGGGAGGGTGTATAGGCAGAGGGGAGGGGGTTACACTTTTTAAAGTGTAATACTTTGTGTGGCCTCCGGAGGCAGAAGCTATACACCCCAATTGTCTGGGTCTCCCAATGGAGCGACAAAGAAATAACCCACTCCCTGTGTCATAGGTCAGTGACAAAGGGAACCTGGGTCTACTAGAACCAAGCAGCTCTGCCGGCAGACAACCTTCGATCATGTGATTGCCAGGTCCTACAGAAGTGTCAGAAATGCTTCAGTACACTACGAAGTGCTCACTGTGTAGGATTGTTACATAATTCTATGATAAATAATCCATGTGTGTACGTAATGGAATATGTGGTCTTTCTTACTTCAAGCTCTTGCATCTCCTGATCCCTTTTTGCAGCATCCTCTCTTTCATGGAGGGATTTTTTGAGGTCAAGCCCACTATCCTGACTGTCCTGAAGCTGCTTTGTCAGACTAGCAATTGTTTCCTGACTTTCAGAAAGTTGTTTTGTGAGGGCACTGATGTTACTTTGACTCTCCTGTAACTGTCTTGTAAGTTCATTAAGGTTATCTTGGAGTTGCAAGTTGGTTTCTTCGTTATCATGTACACTTTTCGAAGATTTGTGTTTCCCATTGCTGTTATCTTCACTTTCACCTTGGTTTCCCTGAATGAAAAAAAAACAAAACAAAACAACAAATAAAATAAAAAGAAAGCGAACAAAACTCACGCAAAAAACAACTTACCATGTCAAATAAGAATACATCTTAAACACAACTAACAACCTGGAATATGTCATTAAAAAGGTAAAAATGGCACCTGGTAGCAGAACACAAACCTAAAGAAGACCCAAAACTAGTGATGGGCGGACCTGGACTGTAAAGTCCGGATCCGCACTATTTTCAATGTACTCGAATGCTGGACCCGAGCCAGAGATTCCGGGCGTTTAATCTGAATCCAGCAACTCAAGGAATAATAAGGAAAAATAAAGAAATTAAGAATGAAGCAATTGCTTCATACTTACCAAGGCTCCAGCTTGGCTGTACACTGCTCACATGGCCGCTCATTCACTTCAGGGGCCACTCGTTACCTTCATCGCATATGCACCGCTTTCCCTGCCCACTGGCAGTCCTAGAGTCTGTGATGGTTACAGTCAGATGTGCCCCCAGCCTGTGCGACAGCCTCTGCCTGCACCCAATCATAGGTGTTGTATGCGGGTCTATATCGGACAGTATAAATAAATATTTGGAGTTGGGTCCCCCTGTATTATGATACCGTGCCCTGCATACTGCCAGCCCTTTAACACTGACAGTGTCAGCCGGGGTTGGTGAGTGCAGGGCTGCCGCAATTTAAGCCAGAGTGCTGCAGGTCACCAGAGGTCATGCCATGGGAACCCGGGTATGACATTAGCTGAACTGAGTGACGTCACTGCTGCCAGCTAGGTCCTTCTTGTCAGTGTTTCCCAGAGCATGGAAAGATTGGACATGTTTTCAATCTCTCTAGGCTCGGATGTAGCAGAGCCAAGACAGTCATGGGACGTTGTGTGGATTACAGCAGAACTTCAAGGGTTTTTGAGGGTTAATAAAGAGGTGAAAGAGCGTGCTGTATTTTATTTCAAATAAAGCATTTTTCTTGGTGTGTTTACTTCTTTTGTCTTAACCCCTTCACGACCGGACGATTTTTCGCTTTCCGTTTTTTTTTTCGCCATTCTTTTTCTGAGAGACGTAACTTTTTTATTTTTCAGTCAATATGGTCATGTGAGGGCTCATTTTTTGCGGAACGAGCTGTACTTTTAAATGAAACCATCAGTTTTACCATATAGTATACTGGAAAACGGCAAAAAAAATTCCAAATGCAGAAAAATTGCAAAAAAAGTGCGATAGCACTATGGTTTTTGAGATATTTTATTCACAGTGTTCACTATATGGTAAAACTGATGTGTGGGTGTGATTCCTCAGGTCAGTGCGAGTTCGTAGACACCAAACATGTATAGGCTTAGTTTTATATAAGGGGTTAAAAAAAAAAAAAAAAAAAGAGAATTTTGTTTACTTACCGTAAATTCTTTTTCTTATAGTTCCGACATGGGAGACCCAAACCATGGGTGTATAGCTTCTGCCTCCGGAGGCCACACAAAGTACTACACTCAAACGTGTAGCTCCTCCCTCCGGGCTATATATACCCCCTGGATGACAATCTAACCAGTTCAGTGCAAAAGCTGAAGGAGGACATCCACCCATAAGTAGAGATAGAGTAAAACTCGGAAAGACCGGAACTCTGTCTACTAACAACAGCCGGTGAAACACACGGAACAAAAAACTGCCAACAGGCAACAGGGAGGGTGCTGGGTCTCCCATGTCGGAACTATAAGAAAAAGAAATTACGGTAAGTAAACAAAATTCTCTTTTTCTTCATCGTTCCTTATGGGAGACCCAAACCATGGGACGTTCCAAAGCAGTCCATGGGTGGGAAATAAACCAAACTGAGAAGTAGGCAAAACCTAACTTCACAAATGGGCGACAGCCGCCTGAAGAATGCATCTGCCCAAGCTCGCATCTGCCGAAGCATGAGCATGCACTTGGTAGTGCTTCGAAAAAGTGTGCAGACTGGACCACGTGGCAGCCTGACAAACCTGCTGAGCCGTAGCCTGGTGCCTGAAAGCCCAGGAGGCACCGACAGCTCTGGTCGAGTGCGCCTTAATCCCTGGCGGAGGAGGCACCTGAGAACACTGGTAGGCATTGGTGATAGCCGACCTGATCCAACGAGCTAGGGTCGGTTTAGAAGCAGCAAGACCCTTGCGCTGACCAGTGGTTAGCACAAAAAGTGAGGTGCACCGCCTAAAAACGGCGGTGCGTGACACATAGATTCGGAGCGCCCGCACCAAATCTAAGGAATGCAACGCCTTCTCAAAGCGATGCACAGGGGCCGGACAAAGAGAAGGCAATGAAATGTCCTGGTTAAGGTGGAAAGGAGACACCACCTTAGGGAGAAAATCCGAAGTCGGACGAAGAACCACCTTGTCTTGGTGAAACACCAAAAAGGGGGATTCCGAAGAGAGCGCAGCCAAATCAGAAACTCTCCTGAGAGAAGTTATGGCTACTAGAAAAACAACTTTCTGTGAAAGTCTAAACAAGGGAACCTCCCTGAGAGGCTCAAAGGGGGGTTTCTGTAAGGCCGTGAGGACCAGATTAAGGTCCCAGGGATCCAAGGGCCGCCGGTAAGGAGGAATGATGTGAGATGCGCCATGCATGAAGGTGCGCACCTGAGCCAGTCGGGCGATACGCCGCTGGAACAATACCGACAGAGCCGACACCTGTCCCTTGAGGGAATTGAGGGACAGTCCTAGCTGCAGACCGGACTGTAGAAAAGACAGGATGGTCGGCAAGGAGAACGGCCAAGGAGCATGGTCGGAAGAGCGACACCAGGACAGGAAAATCCTCCAAGTCCTGTGGTAAATCTTGGCCGAGGAAGACTTCCGAGCCTGAGTCATAGTGGAGATGACCTCAGAGGGAATGCCTGAAGCCGTCAGGATCCAGGACTCAAGAGCCACGCCGTCAATCTGAGAGCCGCAGAATTCTGGCGGAAGAACGGACCTTGAGAGAGAAGGTCTGGGCGGTCCGGGAGGTGCCACGGCACCCCTACGGACAGACGGAGCAGGTCTGGGTACCAAGCTCGCCTGGGCCAGTCCGGAGCAATGATTATGACTCGACGGCCCTCCATTCCGATCTTGCGCAGAACCCTGGGCAAGAGAGCTAGAGGGGAAAACACATAGGCCAGACGGAACTGAGACCAATCTTGAACCAGCGCGTCCGCTGCGAAGGCCGGAGGATCGTGGGAGCGAGCCATGTAAACCGGAACCTTGTTGTTGTGCCGGGATGCCATTAGATCCACTTCCGGAGTGCCCCACTTGCGGCAGATTGATCTGAACACTGACGGATGCAGGGCCCACTCGCCGCTGTCCACGGTTTGACGGCTGAGATAATCGGCCTCCCAGTTTTCCACACCTGGGATGTGGACTGCAGATATGGTGGACTGGGAGTCCTCCGTCCACTGGAGGATTCGTTGAACCTCCAAAATCGCCAGACGGCTGTGAGTCCCGCCCTGGTGATTGATGTAGGCAACCGCTGTCGCGTTGTCCGACTGAACTCGAATGTGCCTGCCCGCCAACAGGTGGTGAAAGGCTAGGAGAGCTAGAAACACAGCTCTGATCTCCAGCACATTGATCGAGAGGGCTGATTCGGACGGAGTCCAAGTGCCCTGTGCTCGGTGATGGAGAAATACTGCTCCCCAACCGGAGAGGCTGGCATCCGTGGTGAGGATCACCCAGGACGGAGTCAGGAAGGAGCGTCCCTGTGACAGAGAGAGGGGCCGAAGCCACCACTGAAGGGAGCTCCTGGTCTGTGACGACAGAGCCACCAGCCTGTGCAAGGAAGAGATCCGCTTGTCCCAACAGCGGAGAATGTCCAGCTGCAGGGGACGCAGATGGAACTGGGCAAAGGGAACCGCTTCCATTGATGCCACCATCTGACCTAGCACCTGCATGAGGTGGCTGATGGAATGACGGCGGTGCCTCAGCAGAGAGCGCACCGCCAGACGAAGGGACTGCTGTTTGACTAAGGGCAACTTGACAAGTGCCGGCAGAGTCTCAAATTGCATCCCTAGGTAAAGAAGCACCTGGGTCGGGGTCAGAGTGGACTTGGGCAGGTTGACAAGCCACCCGAACTGAACGAGCGTGGCGAGAGTGAGTGAGACACTCCGCTGGCAGTCTGCACTGGATGAGGCCTTGACTAGAAGGTTGTCCAGGTAAGGAATCACTGCCAACCCCTGGAGGTGCAGAACCGCAACCACTGCTGCCATGACCTTGGTGAATACTCGAGGGGCCGTGGCTAAGCCGAAGGGGAGAGCCACGAATTGGAAATGTTCCTCTCCGATTGCAAAGCGTAGCCAACGCTGGTGTGAAACCGCAATAGGCACATGCAGATAGGCATCTCTGATGTCGATGGATGCCAGAAAATCTCCTTGGGTCATTGAGGCAATGACCGATCTCAGAGATTCCATGCGAAAGTGCCGCACCTGAACATGCTTGTTGAGAAGCTTGAGATCCAGGATGGGCCGGAAGGAACCGTCCTTCTTGGGGACTAGAAAGAGGTTTGAGTAGAAACCGCTGAACCGTTCCCGGGCGGGAACCGGAACAATTACACCGTTGGCCTGCAGGGATGCCACGGCCTGAGAGAAGGCGGCGGCTTTGGAGCAGGGGGGGGTGGACAGAAAAAATCTGTTTGGCGGGCTGGAAGAAAATTCTATCCTGTAGCCGTGGGAGATGATATCTCGCACCCACTGATCGGAGACGTGTTGAAACCACACGTCGCCAAAGTGGGAGAGCCTGCCACCGACCAAGGACGTTGCTGGCGCAGCCAGATAGTCAAGAGGAGGCTGCCTTAGTGGCAGCGGCTCCTCCGATCTTTTGAGGACGCGGCTTCGCGCGCCAGTTGGGTTTACGATCCTTGGCTGCGGTAGTGGACGAGGTAGAGGGCTTAGAGGATGACCAGTTAGAGGAACGAAAGGAACGAAACCTCGATTGGTTCCTGCGCTGGACAGGTTTTCTGGTTTTAGTTTGTGGCAAGGAAGTACTCTTCCCGCCAGTAGCTTCCTTAATTATTTCATCCAGTTGTTCACCAAACAGCCGGGATCCAGCAAAAGGAAGACTCGCAAGGTACTTCTTAGAGGAAGCGTCTGCTTTCCACTCTCGAAGCCACAAGATCCTGCGGATCGCGAGGGAGTTAGCGGAGGCCACCGCCGTGCGGTGAGAAGCCTCCAGGATGGCAGACATGGCGTAGGATGAAAAAGCCGAAGCTTGAGAAGTTAAGGCATCCATCTCAGGCATAGATTCCCTGGTGAGGGAATGTATCTCTGCCAGAGAGGCAGAGACTGCCTTAAGAGCCCACACTGCCGCAAAAGACTGGGAGAACGAGGCTCCTGTCGCCTCATATACAGACTTGGCCAGAAGGTCAACCTGGCGGTCAGTGGGATCCTTAAGAGAAGTGCCATCAGCCACAGCTACGACTGTGCGAGCTGAGATTCTGGACACTGGAGGGTCTACCTTTGGAGACTGGGCCCATTCCTTAACCACCTCTGGTGGAAAAGGAAAACGGTCATCAGAAGTACGCTTCGGAAAACGTTTGTCAGGACAGGCCCTGGGCTTGGTAACAGTGGTCCGAAAACTGGAGTGGTTAAAAAACATACTCTTAGCTCTCTTAGGTGAGGTAAACTGGTGTATCTCTACCAGAGAGGCTTGTTCCTCTGACTCTGGTGGATTGAGGTTCAGTACGGAGTTAATGGATGCAATCAAGTCACTAACATCCGCATCACCCTCAGACACGTCAATGGGGTACATAGAGGCAGCGTCTGAGCCCACAGTAAACGAATCCTCCTCGCCCTGCACCTCGGCTCGTGAATCAGAGCCGTGGGACGAGGAAGGAGAAGGGTCCCTGCGTCTCCGTTTAGTGGGACGGGGTCCTAGGACATGCTCTGAGAGCTCTGCAGAACTCGGAGCAGCAGAGGCACCCTGAGAAGAGGGCTGATGCATGGTCAGCAGTGTCCGGGACAGCTGCCCCATGGAGTCGGCAAAAGACTGGGAAATAGCTTGGGAAAAGGATGCTACCCAAGCCGGGGGTTCAGCCACCGGGGCCGGAGCAGCCGGAGGGACCCCTGAGGAGGCTCCAGGCTGAGACACAACCATGTTAGCACAGGCATCACAATGTGGGTATGTGCTTGGCTCTGGCAGAATGCGCTTACATGCAGTGCATATAGCGTACATGTTTGCAGCCTTGCTCCGGGTGACAGACATGCTGCTGAGGTGGACGCTCTGCAGCAAGAATACACTCCTGTAGAATGCCCTGAGAGTGTATAATAAAAAGCCCACAACCAGAGGTTGTGGCTTACCAGACCGAATGACCTCCTGAGTGTGCCCTCCGGATTCCACAGCTCAGAGCCCCAGTGAAGTGTCAGCCTTCCTAAACAGCAGCAGCTGCAGCATCCAGCGCCGTCCAGTGTAAGAACGCTGAGAAAATGGCGCTGGAAGGAGGAGGGGGGGCGGGTATTAGCCCAAGAGCGGGAAAACGGAGGGCCAGGAAGAGATACAGGGGAGGGAACATCTCCCCAGAGAGGAGTGCCCTCCCCTCTGCTGGCCGGCCGGTGGGCGGCGCCACGCTATGCATCTGTATGCATGACATGCAGAGAGATGAAACCGAAACTAGGCCCAAACAGAAGCCGGGGCCTAGATTTTAACATGCGGCCGACGAGCAGGCACCTTCGGCGCGGTTCTCAGGGGAAACCCCCAGAACCGGCCGGAATTTACAGTAAACATAAAAAACATACTTTCCCCCTAATAAAAGTACCCGGGACCCCTGAAAAACGTCTCAATACTTAGCTTTTGAGACGCAGGGCCAGTCCCTGAGGGGGGTTAAACGCTCCTTCCAGCAGGAACCAGACAGGGCTGCGGATGGAGACCGGTCTTCTGCAAGCAGAGAGGACCGTGACGGCTCCCACTTCAACCCAGAGCCTCTCAGAGGATGTGAAGGAGCGCGGCATGTGAAGGCTCCAGCCTTGTAAAGTCAACCTTAACAGCACCGCCGACACAGTGGGGTGAGAAGGGACATGCCGGGAGTCCAGACTGGACCCGCTTTTCTTCCAAATCTTTAAAATCAAAAAATAAAAATGAAAAAAAAAATCAGAGAATGCATGTGTGTGTGTGACCTCCTGAAACACAAAGCATTGAACTGGTTAGATTGTCATCCAGGGGGTGTATATAGCCCGGAGGGAGGAGCTACACGTTTGAGTGTAGTACTTTGTGTGTCCTCCGGAGGCAGAAGCTATACACCCATGGTTTGGGTCTCCCATAAGGAACGATGAAGAAAATCGGAAGTTTGTCTGAAAAAAGTGGCGCACGTTTTACGCCATATTCCGTGACCCGTAGAGTTCTCATTTTTCGGGATCTATGGCTCAGTGACGGCTTATTTTTTGCGTCTCGAGCTGACGTTTTTAACGGTACCATTTTTGCGCAGATGCTACGTTTTGATCACCTCTTATTGCATTTTGCGCAAAAGTTGTGGCGACAAAAAAACGTCGTTTTGGCGTTTGGAATTTTTTTGCCGCTACGCCGTATACTGATCAGATTAATTGATTTTATATTTTGATAGATCGGGCGTTTCTGAACGCGGCGATACCAAATGTGTGTATATTTTTTATTTTTTTAACCCTTTAATTTTCAATGGGGCGAATGTGGGGGTGATTTGAACTTTTAGGTTTTTTTGGTTTTTTTTTAAAACTTTTTTTTTTAACTTTACTAGTCCCCCTAGGGGGCTATTGCGATCAGCATTCCGATCGCTCTGCAGTATCTACTGATCACAGCTACAAGGCTGTAAACAGCAGATACGCTCTCTTTCTCTTTTGCTGTGCCCCGGGCACAGCGAAAGCAAGTCAGGTGTAGTACAGGAGTCATCACATGACCCTGTGCTACCATGACAACTATCGGAAGTCACGTGATCGCGTCACGTGACTTCTGGTATCGGGCGGCAAGTATAACTTTACCGCGATCGCGCTTATAATGGCGCTGTCACATATTGACAGCGCCATATAAGGGGTTAATCGGCACAAGCAGATAACGATTCTGCTCGTGCCTAGCAGGCACACATCTCAGCTTTGAAAATCAGCTGAGATGTGTGCCGATCGCGGCATGCTGCCGCCGGCAGACCGCGGGCAGTAACATTATGTCATTTAGGACGTAATTTTACTGCCCGTGGTCGTTAAGGGGTTAAAGGATTAGTTATGGGACGGGGTCTCAGACCTCTACCCATCAGTAATTCTGGGCTTAGTGACAGTTGTGCACTGTAATTAACCCCTATTACCCCGACTGCCATCGCACCAGATTAATCGAAAAGAGTCGGGTAAAGCGCCGGGATTGTCGCATCTAACGGAGATGCGCAATTCTGGGGTGGCTGCAGGCTGCTATTTTTAGCCTGGGGGGGGGCAATAACCATGGGTCTCCCAGCCTGAGAATACCAGACCCCTGCTGTCAGGCTTTATCATGGCTGGGTATCAAAATTTGAAGGGGGGACACCGCACGCTATTTTTTAAAATTATTTATTTTAATAGTTTTTAAAAAAAGCCGCATGCGGTTCCTCCTATGACTGGGGGCTGCAGCCTGTAACCATATGCTTTATCTGTGCTGGGTTTCGTAACATGGGAAGACCCTATGCCAATTTTTTTAAATTTAGTTTTATACCAAGATAGATGCAGATAGCACTGTAATTGGAAGCGTCAGACAGGCTGTCCCTCAGTGTGGGGGCACGTCTAACTGCAACCAATCACAGGTGCCGGTGGGCGGGGAAAGCAGTGCATATTTAATGAAGGTAAATTATCAGCCCTGAAGTGAATGCGCAGCGTGGGAGCAGTGTACTGTTGTGTGGATGCCTCGGTAAGTACAGCACACTCACTCCCATCCCCCTATCCCTTCTACCACCATTTTTAATTGCCAGAGTCTGGTCTAAATGGACTTATATGGAGACCGGAATCCGGCCCGAAACCGGATTTTAAAAACCAGATAAGGCCATGTGCCCACGAGAGAAAATACCTGCGGATTTTGCTGCGGAAAACCTGCGAATTTTCTAGATTTTCCAGATAAATCCGCAGGTTTGCAGAAGTACAGAGACTCCCCATGTTTTCCTATGGGATTTGGGGAGTGCTGTTTTAATGCTGTGGATTTGCACCTGCGGAAAATGCTGCGGATTTTCCGCAGCCGCAAAGAACTGTATGTCAATTATTTCTGCGGATTATCCTGCAGAATGCCCGGCCCTCCACTATGGAGATACAGGGGGGGGGGAAATCTGCAGGAATAACGCTCGAATTCTGCATGTTTTCCACAGGTTTTCCGCAACCATTCTGCATGAAAATCAGCAACAATCGATAGCTGTGGATTCTAGGGAGCTGCAGGGTGACCCTGTGGAAATACCTGCAGAAAATTCCGCAGGTACTGTCTCCCGTGGGCACAGGGCCTAACACGGACCCGCCGATCCAGGTTATCTGCGAGTTTGCTCATCGCTACCCAAAACCGCTTTAAAACTCTATGATGAAAAAGAAGGCATAATATAACATCTTTCACTGTATATCCCCTCAGAGGAAGCTGCACATCAAGGGTGCTCATTTGGCTGCCACATAGATTTTTTGCCTCTCCATTTTCATGCTTTATTCCCATTTGTATTTTTTTCCATTATACAGCACTTACGGATTTTAGCACTGTGCATTTAATATCTTGCACATTCATTTGGGCACTAACTGCCTTCCCAGTTGTGCAGTATTTATGGATCAACCTCAAGGGGTTACTTTCAATTTCAGACATGGACTCCTAATTGAGGACTGATATTCCTTGATCACTTGATCATTGTGATGCCTTTGACTACAACAAACATTTTGTATGCGCTGCTGCACTTTTATACTGCATTAACAGCTACAGTGGGGAAAAACGTATTTAGTCACCTCCAATTGTGTAAGTTCTCCCACTTAAAAAGATGAGCGAGACAAAATGAGAAAACAAATCCAGAAAAATCACCTTGTCTGATTTTCTGATTTGGGTGGCGCCGAATAACCTCATAAAAAAAAAAAAACAAACAAAAAAAAAAAACGGAATCCGCTGCCGGATTCAGTCATTTGACTGATTACGACGGATCCTGCACCCATATGCTTCCATTCTACCAAACGACGGATGGATCCGTCGCTGTCCGTTTTTTTTACGTACACAAGAAACGTTACTGTTGACATTTTCTCCGTCCGACGGACAAACATTTTCCGACAGATCCGTCAAACAACGGATGAAACGTGAGGCTATTCGTCACAATCCGTCCCCAATACAAGTCAATGAGAAAAAAAAAAAGAACAGATCTAATGGCATCAGTCGCAGAATCAGTTTTTATCAAAATTCGACAGATTATGACTGATGGCAAAAACCAGATGTGTGCAAGAAGCCTAAGATCTCAACAGCTCGCTGGGCTTATCAGATGATGATTTACTGTCTGTTCTTCAAAACATTGTGTCTTATAAAACTGAAGAAATTCAAGGAAAAGGCCCGGTTTTGTATAACCCATTGGGTTCTCCTAACTGACCTTCCATAGGTGTGAATGGTGCCATACACCTGTGACACGTACAACTTACTCAGATACTTTGACTGAAGTGTCTACAAAGGAGAAATGACTACAAGCAGATACCTGGTCAACGGCCGTTTTCTTCAGCTCTTCAATCTGCTTGTTCAGAGTTGTCACTTTAGCTTTCGCCTGAAGCTTCAGCTTGGTAAATTTTGTATCCGAGGCTTCTCTCTCAGACTAGAACACAACACCGAAAAATGGTAACAAATCTCATAATTTATGACAAAATGAGTCAGACATTACTGATTTGTACACGGTTCATAACTTCCATATGCCGCCATCATCACACAACACCTATGGGCTATAGCGACTAATTATAGATTTTGTGCTCCGTGCGGCTTCCTTCATCTAAAGGGGGCTTTACACGCTACGATATCGTTAATGTTCTATCGTCGGGGTCACGTCGTTAGTGACGCACATCCGGCGTCATTAACGGTATCGCAGCGTGTAACACTTACCAGCGACCTTAAACGTCCTCCAAAGTGGTGAAAATCGTCCACGATGAAGAGGTAGTCCTAAAACCAAAAACTGTTAATGGTTGTTTATAGATGTTGATCCTCGTTCCTGCGGTAGCACACATCGCTGTGTGTGACACCGCAGGGCAGGAGCGAGGAACCTCACCTTACCTGTGTCCCGCTCGCAATGAGGAAGGAAGGAGGTGGACGGGATGTCCGTCCCGCTCATCTCCGCCCCTCCGCTTTGATTGGCCGGCCGCTTAGTGATGTCGCCGTGACGCCGAACGCACCTCCCCCTTGAGGGAGGGATTGTTCGGCAGTAACAGTGACGCCGCTGACCAGGTAAGTGCGTGTGGCGCTGCCGCAGAGATAATGTTCGCTGCGGCAGCGATCACACGATATCGCATGCACGACTGGGGCGGGTGCTTTTGCGTACGATATCGGTAGCAATTGCTAGAAATATCGTAGCGTGTAAAGCCCGCTTAAGAATTTTTTTCCCCTTTTATTACATAAAAAAAACAAAACTTTAGTTTGAATACTTCTCAGAAGCAGAAATCACAACAAAATAACACACACTGCTTGTATATACACTACTAATTCCTTGGCTTCTACTGAATAGTTTTCATTTGCATAAGTAATCAGTACTAGAACAAGGAATGTAAATACCCAAACCTCCCAGGAGATCAACCGACCCCACATGATGAAGACCCCATGTAAAAATAATTAACCCCTTAAGAATGCAGCCATTTTATGTGAACCTCATTTTTTTTCCATCGGAAACACCAATAAAGACTAATAACAACGCTTTAATTGCTAACAATATGGGCAACAAGTGATTTTTTATACCGTTGCACAAATAATAATTTTGGCAATGTTTTCTTTTTTTGGCAGAGGGCGGCTGGGGAATAGGGTTTTTACCGTAAGGGGTAAATACCACATTAGTGTTACAGCACAGGTCATTAAGGTTTTAATAGTAATGGATGTGTGTAGTTTCTAATGCATTTTGACTTTTTTTCCTCATTGTATTAGGAGCCAAGCACTGTAAAAATGTCCGGCATCCTACCAGGTCCTGCCACAGGTATGGCCTAATGAGTATAAAGATGGCCGACCTTCACTAGGCCCGGCTGCCATGGAAACACATTAGCTTCTCTGAGAGGACTGCAGGACTGGAAATAGGTAACAGAAGGAAAACACGTTGCCTAGCGGTTCAGATGGTGCAGAGTCTAAAGGCATTAAAGGGGTATTCCCATCTCCATGATCCTATCCCAATATATAGTAGGTGTAATAATAATATTAGCGAATACAGTGGAACCTCAGTTTACGAGTAACTTGGTGCGCGACTATTTCGCTATATGAGCAAAGCTTTCTGTAAATGTGTAACTCCGTTTACGAGCAATCTTTGCTGTACGAGCAAATACTCACCGCACACACTTCCGGTTCAGTGCTTTCACCGCGCTCTGAGCCACTCTTGCAACACACACACACACACACACACACACACACACACACACACACACACACACACACACAGCTCACCTTACCTTCCGTTCCCTCGCCGGCCTCCTGGTTCTTGTAGTTCGCAGGTACAGTATGTGTATCGGGTAACCATCACGAGGATGGAGGAACTTCCGCTGTCAGTGCTTCTCAAAGAAATTGCGCGGACCAATCAGAGGCAAGGAGCTCATGCCTTTGACGTCAGCGCGCTGGTCAATCAGAGGCAAGCGGCTCCTGTGTATGACGTGGACGCTGAAAACGGAAGCTGCTACATCGTTGCGATGGTTACCTGATACAAATACTGTATAATACTGCGGACTACAAGAACCAGGAGGCCGGCTAATGGAGGGTAAGGTGAGCTGTGTGTGTGTGTGTGTGTGTGTGTGTGTGTGTGTGTGTGTGTGTGATGGCACAATAGGGGACATTGCACAAGTTGTGTAACGAATGGTCTGAGCTTGCATTATTTCCTATGGGAAATTTTGCTTTGCTAGACGAGTAACTTTGTTTACAAGCACAGTCCCAGAACGGATTGTTTTCATAAACCAAGGTTCCACTGTACCTCCAAGTAGAAATGTATTATAGTTTTTCTGATTCACTATGTCACTTACCTCATGTGCAGGGTATTGCAGGACCTTAGTTATCCATTGTTATGACCACTCCAACTAACTCACTATATGCATGGTCGTAACCATGGATACCTAAGGTCCTGCATTGTCCTGAATATGAGGTGAGCAACATAGTGAACCAGAAGAATTATACTACATTTATAATTGGAGGCATTAGCTAATATTATTATAAATTATTATTATTACTACACCTACTACATATTGGGGTAGGATCTTGGATATGGAAATAGCCCTTTAAATAGCTGGGAGGGGTCAGAGTCATCCCTGACCCCAGCAGTTGCAGAGGAATGTCTGCTGTAATATACAGTTGAAATCTGAGGTGGCTGTGCGGGCTCAGCTCCTGTCCATGCACTCCTTGCCAGCAGCTCTATATAAATATAGGGCAAATGTCAGGAAGCGTTAATATACGGTACATAATTGTGTAAAATAAAACAAATAGTGGTACACAATAATAACTAGCATAAAGCTAACATAGGGAGAGTTGAAAACACAGCATTGCACAGTCAGTTTGTCATGTCAGAGCAGAAGGCAAGGGTCCATGTAGCAAACAATGTGCTCCAGGATATGCAAACAACACAAGAAGGATGCAGCACAATGAGAGATATAATACGAGAGAAAAAAATAATGCCAACAATGTACTGATCTGCGCAACTTTATACTAGACGCCATAGGTGCGGTTACATTACAGAAGCTCGGTATTGTCCTGTAAGGCTATGCAATGTGCAGTTTTATGCAATTATGTATGTAAACATATATAATGTCACTGCTTTAATTATAATTAAAAAAAAATTCCATTTCCCATTTATTAACATTAGCCTTTGTTCAACTAAGGAGCTGTGCACCTTACAGGGTTGTTTACAGTCTAAAGTGAAATTTCTGCAGTCACTATGTGATTGCAGATTACCAAATCATGACAATGTGCACACTGTCAAGATTCCCCTCTACTTCCAGCAAAAGTGGGCAGCCAAGTGATCAGCATGCTTGTGATCATGAGTTCACATGCTAACTAGCTTTTCATCCTTTTGTGTTCAGGGGAAATACAGGGGAATCCTAACAGTGTGCACATTCCATACTTCACAAAGAGTGACCACAGAATATTTTTTTGAGCCTGAAAAATACTTTCCGTTTTAGACTATTGAAATCCACAGTCACTCTGCAATCTATTGGAATTAGAAGTGGACTTATCTTTACAAACACCAAGGAAAAGATGAACTTTGTTGTGAAGAGATAGCTGTGAGGCGCACACCGGTCTGTACCTTGATCTGACTTTCCTTCTGCTGAAGCTCTGCGTCCTTGCGCTGTATCTCTACATCCTTCTGCTGAATCAAATCTTTTAGCTGCACCACCAACTGTTCGTAATGCGCCAATCTTTCCATCTGGTCCTCAGACATTCCCTCCCCGGGTCCGATTTCTGGTCCAGGGTCCTGAGCACAAAGCAATACTGTGTTAATTATCTTTTCTCCCTTAACAAGTTGGCATAACCTAATTGATCAAAATGGCCTAATGCGGGCGTCACACGAGACGATCTATCGTGCGATGCATCGTTGGGGTCACGGTTTTCGTGATCCACATCCGGCATCGTTTGCGACGTTGTTTCGTGTGACACCTCCGAGCGACGCTGAATCGGTCACAAAATCGTTAACACGTCGCTTATTTTTAAAAAATCGTTTATTTTTCTTTGCGCCAGTTGGTCATCGTACCCGGGGCAGCACACATCGCTCCGTGTGACACCACGTGAACGATGAACTGCAGCTTACCTGCGTCCCGCGGCAATGCAGAAGGAAGGAGGTGGGCGGGATGTTACGTCCCGCTCATCTCTGCCCCTCCGCTTCTATTGGCCGGCTGTGTAACGTCGCTGTGACTCCGAACGTCCCTCCCCTTTCAGGAAGAGGATGTTCGCCACCCACAGCGAGGTCGTCCGGGAGGTAAGTACGTGTGACGGGGGTTTAACGACTTTGTGCGACACGGGCAGTGATTTGCCCGTGACGCACAAACGACGGGGGCGGGTGCGATCGCTCGATAGATCGTCCCGTGTGACGCCGGCATAACTTGCATATGCAACAATTTTCATGAAAATTAAGGCAAAATTCTGGTACAAGTGTCTAAAAGTGTACCAAATGTATCATCCTGCACGAGCCACTGTGAAGTTTATGTCCAAATGAAACAGGGTCAGTAAAGCTTCATTTATGCTACAAGAAAATTGTGAATGGGTGTTGTTAAAAATGCTCGTTTCTCGATTATCTTGCTGTGTAAACCGGCTGCCCATCACCCGATGAGCGAGCAAAATGCTTATTCATCTGGTGAAGAGATCTTCTGTGCAGCATTAAAGATCATCGTCCTTGATAATTCACTGCCCCATATAAGAGGACTCAGCCAATTCACACTAAGAGCCTGGTACAGATACCTCAGTGCACATCGTTTGCTTTGGTCCGCCTGTGTAAAAAGCTATAAAAACAACCGCCAATCAGTAAAAGTGTACTGATTGACAGTCAAATTATGCCACCAACCGGTCCTTGATAAGGTTGTACCACAAACAAAACACCATTTAATCAATAGTTAGACAAATAATAACTTCCACTTCCAGTTGTGGAATGTATTTGTGAGGTAAAACATTTCCTTGCCTATTTCTAAATAGGTAGGAAAATATTTTACCTCACAGAAAGAATCAGCTGCCATCCCATGCTGTCCTATCTAGTCTGTTACTTCTTCCCTGGCCCATGAGATGTGTTATGATCAGACCATGTGTTGTATGGTCAGACACGGACATTACACAGTACATAGCAGGGACATATATATAAGATTATCTCCCCACAGGAACATTTTATTCAACACATCCAATTGTGGAAATTATTTTTATTCCAAAATGTATCGATTAAAATGTACTTTGATTGTTGGACAATCCAATTAACTTGCTCCATACAAAATACAGACAGAATTCGATACTTGCACGCATCCGTTTGCTTGTCCTTATCTATTACCACATTACCAAGTAAAAATACTGCCACTGTGCTGTGGAACAGGAATAAGTAATGAGATCAACGATGATATTAAATCTGTATTCTGCAGGGATAATGCACCTTATTGGTTTAAAATAATACAGGGAAACTATACAGCAAAGTATCGCTTCACTTTCTGAACACTGTTACAATGTAATTACAAAATGATAATCGGATGGAAAAAAAATACAACAAAATGTGGGGGAAAAAAAAAGATAAAATAACTGTCAGTTAATACAAGGCATGTCCATAATATGGGGAAAAGATGAAATAACTGTCAGTTAATACAAGGCATGCCCATAATGTGGGGAAAAGATGAAATAACTGTCAGTTAATACAAGGCATGCCCATAACTTTCGTATGTGACAGAGGCCTTACAGTATAAATCTCGATTTACTCACTGAGGTGCTCACCCTATAAGCAGATCAGTGGCGGACCTTTACATTTCTACAGAAGTAATGCTTGCAATATCAAGGATATTAAAGGGAAGGTGAAAAGTCAAATATGCATAAAACTGTCCTTATTAAAATTAACACTTTATTACAAATTATTAAAACCAACACCGTGACAATTGACAGCAAACTAAAGTGCACAGGAGAAAGGATGACTAGAAACTGGACCTTCCTGGGCACTTCCTTAAAGTAGGGCGGGGGTCGGCACCCTGATTACCGCTATGGCGCCCCCGCTCACCGTCGACTATCCCTCACTGTCCCTTGTATCCCTGCCAAGAAAATGTTTTCCACCTGCCAATTATTTGTTTGTTATATGTGGCACCGATTATAGGCACCTGCACTTTTTTCTTGGCAGGGATTCAAGGGACAGTGAGGGATAGTCGATGGTGAGTGGGGGCGCCATAGCGGTAATTAGGGTGCAGACCCACGCTGTTAGGTAGTGCACAGGAAGGTCCACTTAAGGACCTTAAGGCTATGTGCGCACGTTGCGTTCTGTCCCTGCAGAAATTTCTGCAGCGATTTGAACAGCACACGTGCACTTCAAATCGCTGCAGAAACACTGCGTACTGAAAAGCTGATTCCATGCGCTCTGAGTGCAGCCCCTCCCATAGACAGAGCGGGAGCTGCATGCAGAGCGCATGGAAGAAGTGACATGTCACTTCTTAGAATGCAGCACTTCAACAGTGAAGCGCTGCGTTCTAATACGCCACGTGGGCATGGATTAGGCACAATCTTCATGTATTGTGCTGGGGACGCAGGACGCATGCAGTTACGCTGCGGTGCAGATTGCAGCGTAACTGCACGAAAATACGCTACGTGGGCACATAGCCTTAAAGTTCAAATCACCCTCCACTGAGAAAAAATAAATACAAAACATACACATATTTGGTATTGCTGTGTTCAGAAATGCCCGATCTATCAAAATATAAAATCAATTAACCGGATTGGTAAACGGCATAGCGGCAAAAAAATTCCAACTACCAAAATTAAGTTTTTTGGTTGCTTATTTTGCGCAAGATGTGATAACAGGCAATTGAAATGGCGCATCTGTGCAAAAATGGTACCGTTAAAAAAGTCAGCTTGAGATGCTAAACATAAGCAGTCACTGAGCCATAGATCCTGAAAAATGAGAACGCTACGGATCGTGGAAAATGGCGCCTTTATTTGGACAAACTTGTGAATTTTTTTTTAACCTTATAGATAAAAGTAAACCTATTCATGTTTGGTGTCTACGAACTCGTACCGACCTGAGGCATCACATCGATACATCAGTTTTATTATACGATGAACATGGTGAATAAAATTCTCAAACTATCGGACAGTCGCACTTTTTCCGCAATTTTTTTTCAAACTTTGAATTTTTTTGCCGTTTTCCAGTACATTATATGGTAAAATTAATGGTTTCATTCAAAAGTACATCTCATCCAATAAAAAAAAAAAAATAAGCCCTCATATGGCAAGATTGACGGAAAATTAAAAAAGTTACGGATCTCAGAAGAAGGGGAGGAAAACAAAACGAAAAATCGCCCAGGTGTGAAGGGGTTAACATTATATGGTCATTTATGCTTCCAAGGGGATGTGTCACACAACGGTGTATACATAGGTGTAGAAGAATACAAGAGGACTAACAACATCTGTGAGTCGTCTCTACAGGTTGGCATTTCATGAATGCTTAGGTCTCCAGTCATTTCCAATATCACTTACAGGGTCTCTTGTGTGTTCAGATCCTTCGCCATCACCAGAAAGCTCATGAAGGACGGTGTTGGCGATTCCAGATAGACGGCTGAACATTACGAGCTGACTGCGGCCTGAAATACAACAATGGACCCATCAGTCCCCTAGACATTGAAGGCTCCACCTATGTCAGTGAAAATCTCTGTGGATAATATGTTTTTAATAATTTGTCAGATTGGATGAGATGTGTAACAGGAAATCATGAAGCATAATAACGAGTGGTCATCATTCTGAGGGTGATGCAGTCATACCTAGAAATGTGCATGTTATTATGTGCCATAGGGAATGGTGCACGATCCCTACAGAACAATGACGACTTCTCAGAGGGATGGTGGACAGTGCTCGGCCCACTAACTATGTGTTACGTGTTCTTGAGTTTTCCCCCCAAAGACCAGAGCAGCTGCAATCTAGTGAAGTAACAGGTTTGTCGAGAATAAAGTAGCAAAAAGATTTTCAGTTCAGTGGGCACAAGAACATTATGGATTATACAGTTCCTTCCCTGGTAATAATTATCACCTACGGGACTGGTGCTATTCTAGTAATATCAGCACTGTGCACTCTAGTAACAGTGTTATACCAAGAGAAAGCTGCATTCAACCAGTGGTGACTGACAGTAATGCCATGTGAGAGCTGCAGCCAATCAGTGGTGGCTGGCAGTAATGCCATGTGAGAGCTGCACCCAATCAGTGGTGGCTGGCAGTAATGCCACGTGAGAGCTGCACCCAATCAGTGGTGGCTGGCAGTAATGCCACGTGAGAGCTGCAGCCAATCAGTGGTGGCTGGCAGTAATGCCACGTAAGCGCTGCAGCCAATCAGTGGTGGCTGACAGTAATGCCATGTGAGCGCTACATCCAATGCTGGTAGCCCCAGTGCCAACATTGCTGAATGGGCACCGATGGAGGTGAGAAGGAGGCATTTATATATCTTACAAGGGGGATTACAGTACTTAATCATGCCAGGGCGTGATGACTGGCAGGCCCGCGCTTTCTGGCATCAGAGGTGCACGGGGCAGCTCCAGAGGGGATTACAAGGAGTGATGAGCCAGGACTACCATGCTCAGGTGCTCCACAATCGGTCCTCGGATGTAAGAGACTTCAGTACTCAAGTACAATAGATGTCAATGAGGAAGATTTCCCAGAAAATGCTCAAAACCCTCGTTGACTTCCATTATACTCGGTTACTTGAGTTGCGCCCGTCCTAGCACTGACTGCTCATTATGAGTACCGGGCACCCGAGCATGGCAGTGCTCACTCATCACTGGTTATACACGCTGTGATCCTTGCCTAGGAGACTGGGCACTGCTGATAAGACTCCAGCAGTGGACGGTAACCTAGGCAACGAGCTGTAAACTATACAGTGTAAAAATCATTGCTTGCAGAGGACTTTTAATAAGAGTTAAATGGCAAATCTGTTTACAGCAAACAATCGTCCATTTCACCCCTGTATAATACTCCTTTTCCTCCGCAGAAGTGTGTGGCGCTGTTCAGGACACATATGCTGTACATGGCACACAGCAGCGGTGCCCAGCAATGGTAAAGAGGGCACTAGGTGAGCAGACATGATTTCTCGGTAGATGCTGGACTTTTAGACAGGGTGACACGATACAGATCTCAGGACAAGAGGAGCAGGGAGGATAATGGGGACATTCCTCATGTGCCCACTGCACACTATGATCAGGGTCTCTGTGCCAGGCCACAGTGCAGTGTACTGAGGGGGCAGAGTGCCAGCACCACATATAGCCATGATCACACAGGAGCTGTGGCAGCAGAGGCCACAGAGCAGTGTACTGAGGGGGCAGAGTGCCAGCTCCACAGGCGGGTACCCTGTGGCCCCAGCAGCTGTAGCCATGGTCACACAGGGCCGCGCTTTACCTGTGCCCGGACACCGGCCGTGCGCCCACTCTTCTCCCGGGTACGGCTCAGCTCTGATTTCTTCCCGTAGTCCTTGTTGGCGGCTCCGCCTCCGGCCACATCAGCAGCACAACATTTCCGGATGAATAGAGCACTCCACCTCCGTTCTAGCAGATATCCAATCAGCGTGATGGACCTTTAGTTTCCCCGCCCAGTGGGTGTGCCGTGCTGTTGCATTTGGCAAATTGAAACCATTGTCTTGTAGCCCCGCCCCACTAACAAATTGATGATCAATCAGAAGACAGTGATGGCTAGTACAACAATGACGTCACGACCAAAGAACAGCGCTTCCAGCCGGAGGCGTGTCCGTGGGCGTGCGCACTCGCCGGCCAATCACAGGCGATGGCTGTGCTGCCTGTCTGCAGCCAGGTAGAGCCCCGGACACACCTGTGTACACCGCGCGGCGGACATTGCGGGTGTACGGACTCTGCCCCCTGCTGGACCAGCAGCTACTGATGCCGCAGAGAGAAGAGGGAGAACTGCATGGGAAAAGAAGCCCAGACCTTGGGAAGATCAGCGCAATTGTGGCTCATGTTTTCTTATGACGTGTGCTCAGGGCTCTTCATAGACCCACAGGCGCAGTGATGTCGGATTTCAGTGTTATTTTCTTTTGCTAAGTTCGGATGGAGTTCTTCCTGCCCTGTGACATGTTCTGTAAATAGCTGCAGGTTTATGTGCAGAGCAAAGGTGCCGCCCCAGCAGCGGATTGAACCGCTCGGATCCGGGGGTAGTGTCCATCCGTGGCTCGAGGGTCTCCGGACCAGTTTTAAAAATCGTCCCCACTCGACGTTCTCCGATTTTGCTGAAAATTTATAAGGATGTACATGTATGTTTGAAAAGAGGTTCTGTAATTTTTAGGGCCAGATCTCAAATATATTGGGCACTGTTGACCTTTCACTGGAGGCCCCCCCCAAGACTGCGGCTTCAGCTAAGAGGATTTTGCAAACTTTGGCACATAGCCATTAGAGTTCTATACTGGCTATGATGCTGAAATTTGGCATACTAGCTCAACCTTTGCTGCTAAACGCGATAAAATTATTACCGGCTATGACAAAACAATATTTCGGCCGCAATTTTGTGTCAAAGTAGCTTGTAAAACGCCTCGCATAAAATTTATGCCAAACTTTGCCCATATATAACTCAAGACCAAAAACAATAGTAACTGGTGCTTTGCCCTGTACACCAAACATCTACATGACTTTGCATTGCTGCAATATCACGGTCAAAGCATATGTATTTGTGGAAATATTCACACCCACATATGATGACAACCTTTAAAAAAAACAGAATTTTACCTATTTTTAGGTCAAATTTCCCAAAAAGGGTACCCCTAAAATATATTAATTCTGTTATCATTAGAAAGAGCACATTTTTCTCTACAAGGATCATTGGGGTTTTTTTGGAGTCTCTCCATTTAAGAAAAGAAAAATGCCACTGAACATGGTGTTATTCATTAATACGCAATGAATGGTAACTGCACTGTTCAAACCCTTGCGTTGGTCCATGGTGGTTATACCACAATCAATTCCCTAAGAATTGGTCTTATAATCCTATTAAGAATTGTAATAATGCTGTCTTTCGAGAATTCGGAAAAAACTGTGGAAAAACAAGCGCATAGGGTCTTACCCCAATATGTAAGGGGTGGGGGTGGGGGAGTAAAACTACTCACCAGATGTAGTTGTGAGAAGCCACAACTACTGTAATCGCATGTATCACACAATCCAAGGCTGCAGCCACCAAAACGGTAGATAACAGAGAGCACAAGAGAGTGGTGTTTTAAACATCCAATCTCATGTTATCTGTTTCTTTGGTGGTCCTGATGAAGGGGGCAGATGCCCCAGAAACGCGTTGACCTGGAAAACAATAAAGTAACACTGGTCTGAACATCATCTGAAGTGATCTATTGGCGCGGCATTAAACACCACTCTCTTGTGCTCTCTGTTGTCTTTCGAGAATTGGCAGCCCCATCGCCTAGGAGCCATGGCCGATAGCCGTGCAAGGCCAGCCGCGGGTGGTCTCTTTATCGCAGGTTCCGAAGCCTGAGGGTGGGTGTCTTTGCCTAGGATCCCAAGCCTAATATTGGGTATCTTTTGTTGGTTCCCAGGCCATAATGTTCAGTCTAAGTAAGGGGTCTGGAATTGTTGCTGAATTTGCAACATAATCGGTTCAGAGAAGCTGTATTGTCGGCCCATTGCTGTTGCAGCTGGTGCTGGAATTATTGCAATGATTGACTGCTCGGGAATCCAGCATGTATCATTTCTCACAGGCCAGTGAAAGAAGCTAGCTGGTCCATGAGGATGCATAAAATGTATTAATGCATCATGGTCGTCGGCTGAAATTTCAGAAATATTTCCAATCCGCCGGTTCCTATTGTAAAAGCAGGCAATGTATTGCCCTGGCTGGAGGTTTGCAATTGGCACAAAAGGCATTTCTGATCTGACAGATCTATCTACATGGGCAATGAAAGATGAAGGGTCATTTCACACCCTTGAAATGCGAATCTTTTTGTCATCAATTTCATTCTCCATCACTAAAAAATAAATAATATATGCATTAAAATGTAACAATAGTCAATAGGTTTATAGGTTTTTGATTATAATAGCCATTGCTAGCAACAATACAACTCTGTAACATGTGATAAGAATCTGAAAATCAAACACAAAATCAATGCATTACGTGCATACATAACACCATGTTCAGTGGCATTTATCTTTTCTTAAATGGAGAGACTCCAAAAAAAACCCCAATGATCCTTGTAGAGAAAAATGTGCTCTTTCAAATGATAACAGAATTAATATATTTTAGGGGTACCCTTTTTGGGAAATTTGACCTAAAAATAGGTAAAATTCGTTTTTTTTAAGTTTGTCATCATATGTGGGTGTGAATATTTCCACAAATACATATGCTTTGACCGTGATATTGCAGCAATGCAAAGTCATGAAGATGTTTGTTGTACAGGGTAAAGCACCAGTTCCTATTGGTTTTTGGTCTTGAGTTATATATGGGCAAAATTTGGCATAAATTTTATGCGAGGCATTTTGCAAGCTACTTTGACACAAAATTGAGGCCGAAATATTGTTTTGTCATAGCTGGTAATAATTTTATCGCGTTTAGCAGCAAAAGTTGAGCTAGTATGCCAAATTTCAGCATCATAGCCAGTATAGAACTCTAATGGCTATGTGCCAAAGTTTGCAAAATCCTCTTAGCTGAAGCCGCAGGCTTGGGGGGGGCCTCCAGTGAAAGGTCAACAGTGCCCAATATATTTGAGATCTGGCCCTAAAAAATTTACAGAACCTCTTTTCAAACATACATGTACATCCTTATAAATTTTCAGCAAAATCGGAGAACGTCGAGTGGGGACCACTGGTCCACTTGACACAGAATGACCCAATGGAGTATTTACAGGGGATATGTATACTTCGTGACGCCACCCGTGGTGTACGGTAATTGGGAGTACCGCCGCTGCCATTGGGAGTACCCGGGGTGATGGAGTGGGGCAGCCAGATGACGTTACCTTCCACAGGTAGGGACAGGCCCCCGATTGTGGAGCTGGTGGGAACAGTCCATAAAGGCCCCATTCTCCTCAGGTTAATTGCCGGGTTGCCTGAAGCTTCTCCCCGACCTAGGGTCTGTGTACCCCGTCGTGCCTTCAGTCCCAGACCGGTGATAGGACCAGGCTGCCGGCCGTCCTCCTTGACGGGTCCCAGGCACCTAGCCTCAATCCCCTGCAACCGATGGTCCGACTCCTCTAGGTCCAGACCACCGTCTGCGACCTAGTTTTCCTCTCCCATGGGAGCTCCAACTCCCAGCTTCCTCAGGGCTACCACTCGACTCCCTACTTGACACCTACCACCTCCCTGTCTGACCCCTAGGTGGGCAGCCCTATTCCTGCTTAAGCAGCCCACTGGTGTGCCTGACAGGTGTGGTGCAAAGTGTATCTAGGATTTGTGGATGCTGATGGAGGCAGTACTGCAGAATAGAGACCCAGAACCATGGGGGGTTGAATACTGCACAGGTAGGACAGTTTGTGCAGTACCCTGTGATGACCTGAATAGTCCAGGGGCATCACACAAATGTGTAACAATACTGCCACATCAGGACACTTAAAGGGGCCGTGCACTACATGGACTGTCACTACCCCTTATAAAATAAAGTGCACCCAATTATAAAAACTCCTGCCTCACCTAGGGCCCAAGAGCTAAGTGGACCCAAGAGGTGACATGGTTCAAGGGGTGAGGAGGCTCCAGAGGTAAGCGGGCCCAAGGGGTGAAGGGGCCTAAGAGATAAGTAGGCCCAGGAGGTGAGGGCCCAAGGGTTAAGTGGGCCCAGAGGGGAGCGAGTTCAAGAGCTGAGTGGGCCTAAGGGGTTAGAAGCCTCAAAAGGTGAGAGGGATCAAGGGATAAGTGGGCCCAAAGGGTGATGAGGCTCAAGAGGTACGCGGGCCGAAGAGGTGAGGGAGCCTAAGAGATAAGTAGGTCCAGGAGGTAACTGGGCCCAGAGGGGAGGGAGCTCAAGAGGTGAAGGGGCCCAAGAGAAAAACAGACCCAAAGGGTAAGGGGGCCCAAGAGTGTGAGTGGGGCCCAATAGAGTGAGGGGGCCCAAGGGGTGAGGGGCTCAAGTTGTGTGGGTTCAAGTGGTAAGGGTACCCAAGAGGTGAGGTGGCCCGAGAGGTAACCGGGCCCAAGAAGGTAAGGAGGCCCAAGAGTGTGAGGGGGGCCCAAGAGTGTGAGGGGGTCCAATGGTCAAGGAGACCCAAAAGGTGAGAGGGTCCACTCTAAGCGGGCCAAAGAGGGGAGCAGACTCAAGAGGGTAAGGGGGTCCAAGAGGTGAGTGGGTCCAAGGGGTAAGGGAGTAATTTTCCAATGCTGGCGCAGACATCACTGGAATGTTACTGTGCTATGAGGGAGTACATGGCCCCTGATTCATCAAAGCTTTTATAACAGGAAAAAAAGAAAGCTTTAAAAAGTTTCAAAATGCTTATGCAACATGAGGCTGAGCAAACAGTTGGCAACTTTTGGCGTTTTCATGCCATTTTTGCCCAGTTCCCACAAAGTGAGTGAAGCTAGAGGAATGACAAGGAATGGCAAATCCCCTCTACAAATTCATGATGGGAGGTATTGTGCCTTCTGCCACACATCTTACTAAGGTCCCTGGAGTAAGATTTGTGGTGAGACACATTCCACTTTGCGCCTCACTTTTTCTTTGTTGTGCGCCTCTTTATGAATAAGGTGCCTTGCACTCCACCCCACCCTTTAATCAAGACCGCAGAGAAAAATGCCAGTCTTGATAAATATGGAACACTGTTTTTATTTTACAAGGGAGAAAACTTAATTTTAAAAAGGTGGACCACCCCTTTAAACAATAGATAGCTGTTGTCTGAACAATCTTTGGCTGACATTTTGTCTCGTGGCTCTTTTTCCTGACCCCTCCATACACAGGAACACAACCAAGCACTCCTGTGTTCTCCATAAGAGCTATTATTATAAGACAGAGATTTGTGAAAGGGGATAATCCGTTTAATATGGTGTTGGTCCCCACTTTGCAGCTATAACAGCTTTCGAACTTCTAGGAAGGGTTTCTATAATATTTCGGAGTCTGTCTTTGGAATTTTTGCCCATTCATACAGCAGAGCACTTGTGAGCTCAGATACTGATGATGGATGATGGCTCGGCTCACAATCTCTCTTCTAATTTATCCCATATGTGCTGTATGTGGTAAAGATCAGGGCACTGTGCAGCCAGTCAAGTCTTTACACACCAAACTCGCACAATTATGCCTTGAACCTTGCTTTGTGCTCTGGGGCACAGTCGTAACAGAAAAGGGTCTTCCCCAAAACTGTTTCCACAGATTTGGAAGCTTATAAGTTTTTTACAATATCTTAGTACGCTGAAGCATTAAGATTTCCCTTCACTGGAACTAAGGAGCCCAGGCCGATCCCTAAAACTGGATCAGTCACTTCACAGACGACACTTCCACTGCTCCAGGATCCGGTGGTAGCGAGTTTACATCACATCATCCGATGCGTGGCATTGTGCTTGGTGATCAAATTCTTGACTAGAGATGAGCAGACCGTGGAAGTTGGGTTCAGATGGACTTTAGATAAAGTTCGGTTTCTGACCCGGACTTAACCTGAACCTCAATTGAAGTCACTAATTGGGCAGTTCGGGTCTCTGCCCAAATGCAGCTAGCCATAAACAGAACACTTCCAAGGTGGGGGTTGGGCAGACTTTTTCAATTTTTTTGTTTTTTTTTTTGGGTGCACACTACATTCGATCATGCTGTTGTTACCACCAGTTCGAGCACCGAGCGTACACCTGAGCTCAGCGATGCTTGCGAGAGTGGTTTGTAAACATAAAGCACCCAAACTCAGTTTTATTTGTAAAGTCTGTGTTTGGTACAAACACCGAACATTGGGTTCTCTCATCTGTAGTCTTGAATTCTCGGCAATTGGTAGCCTTTGTCATAAAGCTCCATTTTTTGCTGATGTTAATGGCGGAGATGTTTTGGAGCTCTGCAGAGTCATTAGAGCACTGGTGACTATTAAATAGTATTGTAGCGCCCCTGAACCCTTCAGGGCACTACTAGGTATTGCATCCTGTCACCGATGCAGGGCCTACCCACAGGGACCTGAAAACTCAATGCCGGTACCATTCTACACATATAACATCCCCAGTTTCCTCACCCTGATAGGGATGACTAACTAGTTAGGGACCCAATGGATGGCCACCTAGGTGTGGAGCCGATCTAGTCCACTAGCCAACACCCCGGGAGGAAGGAGACAGACAGTAGTCAGTTGGTGGAGACCAGTGAAGGAGACGGACGTGTTTCAAAACGGGGTCATGTAACGGTGACCTGATGGGTACAGGAGAGTGGTTGCCAGGGAGGGTACAAAGAGATACACCTGGAACCAAAGCACCGACGGAGCACGGGGCCGTAGGTTAGGTGGATGCTCTAAGCAGCCTAACAATACCTGCACAAAAAGGGAACCTTCATAGACCTGACTGACCCAAGAATCCGAGGTCACCAGCAGTAACAATTGAGCCAGGGACCAGAACAGAACTCCAACCCGACAGGGTTCACCCTGCCCGCCTGACAAAAAACAGGCGAGGACCCCTAGACGCTCCAAGCTGTGGGGTTCTACACAAGTAACAGAGAGGTGTGGGGAAAGAAGCTATCAGGGTGCCACACCGGCATTGGGACTACAGGCACCAGAGGTCTGAACCAGCCATCCAGCGTTGCCTACCTCAGTGAGTAAAGAACAAAGTTGCACTGCACACTTATTGTCTGGTGTCTATTCTTCCACGCCACACCCCATCATCTACACCCTGGGGCTCAGCCCTACTTGCGGAGGACCCAACTTTCCAGCTGCCATCACAACCAGCCCCAGCAGCCATAAACTGTACAGTGGCGGCTCCCTCTACTTAGCCGCAACCCGCAAGTGGCGTCACAATATATAAACTCTTTCAAATTCCCTGTAAATATCTCCCTATTCAAAAGCACCCCCAGGGTCACAGAACCGGGGAACGGCCACAGTACACCCGTGACACAGCATCCCCGTATATATGCGGCCCGGGACTGAGTAACCCATAGCCATGGGGCGACACAGTATGTGTCCCAGCACTTGGTGACGCCAACTCTGTAACATTACGTGATCTGCAATTCCATAGCTGAGTTACTCGTTTTCCTTCCACTTATCAATAATACTACTCACAGGTGATCATGGAATGTATAGGATGAAAGAAATTTCATGAACTGATTTGTTACAAAAGTAGCTTCCTATTATAGGACCACCCTTAAATTCAGTGATCTGGCCTCTAGTGATGAGGCAGCAGTACCATGCTCAAATGCTCGGTACTTGTAATGAGCAATTAGCCGTTCGGATGGGTGTGACTCAAGTACCCGTGTACAATGGAAGTTTATGGGGAACTCTTGAGTTCCCCATTGAAGTTGAAGGGTAGAAAAAATGTGATCTCCAAACGCATGCACCATAAACCGTATCAGTTCAGGTTTGTGTATTCTGTCCTCTTATTATGACCACCGAAGCAGCTTGGAGAGACCACATTTTCTCTACTCTTCAACTTCACTGCAAAAGGCTTCTAGCCCGTGGATTCTACAACAGCTGTCATATACTGTATTATACGTTTTTTGTGTTCTGGTCAGCAAAACTAAGCAAGTTGAGCAAGATATCCCTGCACTTCATGTGGATAAGGCCCTTTTGCGCTTTTTTGTTTCCTATAGCTCTCTGTTTCACTGAGTTACCCATTGACTTTCATTATACTCGGGTACGTGAGTCTCGCCCATACGGGGGTCCGACTGCTGGTTATGGGTTCTGAGCTCCAGAACATGTAAGTGTTCGCTCATCACTAGTGAACTCTTTAAAGCACCACTTGAGCATTTTTTTTTTCATCAATGCTACAGTGCTCTTTAAATCTAAGTCCTCTGCCCCTTGTCATATACTCATCTAATGCAGCTTCACCTTTTACCGACGCCGCTCTGGTCCCACGGCACAATCTTGTGACTGTAACTGCTGCCTGGCCAGAAGTCAGAAATTACCTCTCAAGCACCTTATGGATTTTCATTAGGGCCAAAATGAGGCTCTCATAGAGATGTATTGAGTTGTGACCTCCGGCGTGCTCCATAAAACACTGGAGCTGCCGCAGGTCACAAATCGCTGAGATACCAACCGCAGCAGGAAGGTGAGTATGAGATAGGGGGCAGGGGACGTAGATTTAGGCTATGTGCGCACTAGAAAAGTGATTTTTCTCAAGAAAATTTCTTGAGAAACTTCTGGGAGTTGGAGATTACCGCACCTGCGGTAAAAAACCGCGGTAAAAACGCATGCGTTTTTGCCGCGGTTTTTCCGTAGGTTGGTAACTGCGTTTTTTTATGCTGAACTGCAATAAATAATATAGATAATAGATAGATAATCGATAGACAGATAATGGAAAGATGGATAGATAGATAGATGAGAAAGACATATATAATGTCCCACCCCCCTGCATATTCTAAGCTGGCACCCTTTAGTGACTTTCATGTGGCACTAAAGGGTGCCTAGCCTTGTATTTAGCAAAAAAGATAAATAATTAAAAAAAAAATGACGTGAGGTCCCCCCATCTTTTGTAGCCAGCTAGGGTAAAGCAGACAGCTGCAGCCTGCAGAACACAGCTGGCCGCTTCACCTTGGCTGCTAATCCAAAACAGAGGGCACCCCACGCTGTTATTTTACATTAAATAAATAATTTAAAACAAAAAACGTGGGGTACCCCATATTGGATCACCAGCCAAGGTAAAGCGGACAGCTGGGGTCTGATATTCTCAGACTAGGGAGGTTCACTGTTATTGGACACTCCGCAGCCTAAAAATAGCAGGCTGCAGCCGCCCCAGAAGTGGCGCATCCATTAGACGTGCCAATCCTGGCGCTTCGCCCCAACTCATCCCGTTGCCCTGGTGCGGTGGCAAACGGGGTAATATATGGGGTTGATGCCAGATGTGTAATGTCACCTGGCATCAGGCCCTGGGGTTAGTGATGTCACGCGTCTATCAGATACCTGACATCACCAACCCAGTCAGTAAGAAATAAAAAATAGACAACAAAAAAAGTTTTATTTGAAAAAACACTCCCCACATTCCCTCTTTCACCAATTTATTGACAAGAACAATCAAATCCGGGTCCGGCGTAATCCAATAAAAAAGGGCGGATCCCACGATGATCCATACCATAGTCACTGTCCCAGTAAGTGAAGAACAGAAGGTTCCCCATTGGCTGGGAGAGTAATGCAGTGACCTGAGCTAACATCAATAGGTCAGCCCAGGGCACTGCAGGGGATGACAAGTGCTGGTGTCAGGAGGTTAGATGAGATCATTATTACCTGCTGTGATGATCTCCTGCAGTCCTGCCATCAGCGCTGTCACAGACTTCTATGCCCGCCGCATTGTCAGCAGTATCGCGAGAGCCCGTGACGTCACCGCTAGTGACAGTCTCGGGCCGTGGGCATAGACAGCGGTGACGTAAGGAGGCAGGAGATCGTCACAGCAGGTAATGATCTCATCTTACCTCCGGACAGCAGCGCCCGTCATCCCCGCGGCTGCACGTACTGCTGTGTCAGTGTCTGCCTGCGCCGCAGCGTGACAAGCTGCTGATACTGCGGGCAGACACTGACACTGCAGGGCGGGCAGCCGCAGGGCCGGAGCGGGACACAGACTGCACGGGCACCCGCCGGACATCACACGGAAGTGCTTCTGTGCGGTGTCCAGGGAGTGTGATCTGTGTGTTTACTCTGCTCCGCTTCCTCTTCTATCATAATGTCATCACTCCCTGCAAAACCGCAGGCAGCGATAAGTATTACCGCAGGTAAATCGCGGCTATACCGGGGGTATACCGCGGCTATACCGGGGGTATACCGCACATAATTTGCTACCTGCGGTATACCTCCGGAATTTCGCGATTACATTAAGCCTGCTTTACACGTTGCAATTAGTTGTACAATCGCATTTGCGATGTGACACGCCCAGGTTGCATACGGGATCTTATGAGATCACACGTAAGTCGTTCATTTGCTGTCACACGAGCGTTAGTAGTCTATCTTAAATTGATCAATTTTGTGTGCGATCCTTTAGATCATGTGTTCTGTGACGTATGCATTGGGCACCTTTTTTTTTTTTTTTATTTATTTATTGACTTGCCAAGCGTGTGTAATGTGTAGGGATGCGTTTTTACTATGTCATCTGCCATTCAGCTCTGCTACATGGCCGCTAACAGCAGACACAGACAGCCATGTAGCAGAGGTGAATGGCAGATGACAGCAGACACAGACAGAGCCGCACTGTCAGAATGAACTCGGGTGAACTTCAACCGACTTCATTGTCATGCTGCGGCTCTGTCTGTGTCGCGTCCTGATTAGCGGTCACCTGTGAAGGACTCACCGGTGACCGCTAAACTCCTAAGTGACTGAAGTTAGCAGCCCTCTCTCATACTCACCAATCCCCGATCCCCGGCACTGCACGGCGTTCACACTGCTCCGGCGGCTTTTACTGTTTTGAAAAAGCCGGCCGCCCATTAAACAATCTCGCATTCCCTGCTTTCCCCGCCCACCGGCGCCTATGATTGGTTACAGTGAGACACGCCCCCACGCTGAGTGACAGCTGTCACACTGCACCCAATAACAGCAGCCGGTGGGCGTGTCTATACTGTGTAGTGAAATAAATAATTAAATAATTAAAAAAACCGGCGTGCGGTCCCCCCAATTTTAAAACCAGCCAGATAAAGCCATATGGCTGAAGGCTGGTATTCTCAGGATGGGGAGCTCCACGTTATGGGGAGCCCCCCAGCCTAACAATATCAGCCAACAGCCGCCCAGAATTGCCGCATACATTATATGCGACAGTTCTGGGACTGTACCCGGCTCTTCCCGATTTCCCCTGGTGCGTTGGAAAATCGGGGTAATAAGGAGTTTTTGGCAGCCCATAGCTGCCAATAAGTCCTAGATTAATCATGTCAGGCATCTATGAGACACCTTCCATGATTAATTTGTAAATTACAGTAAATAAACACACACACCCGAAAAAAATCCTTTATTAGAAATAAAAAAACACAAACATATACCCTGGTTAACCACTTTAATCAGCCCCAAAAAGCCCTCCATGTCCGGCGTAATCCAGGATGCTCCTGCGTCGCTTCCAGCGCTGCTGCATGGAGGTGACCGGAGCTGCAGAATACACCGCCGCTGCGGTCACCTCCACACAGCAACTGAAGACAGCCGCGCGATCGGTTGAGCTGTCACTGAGGTTACCCGCTGTCACTGGATCCAGCGGTGGCCGCGGGTAACCTCAGTGACAGCTCAGCTGATCGCGCTACTCACCGCCGCTCCTGTCACCTCCACGCAGCAACTGAGGTGAGTAGTGCGATCAGCTGAGCTGTCACTGAGGTTACCCGCGGCCACCGCTGGATCCAGTGACAGCGGGTAACCTCACTGACAGCTCAGCTGATCGCACGGCTGTCTTCATTAGCTGCGTGGAGGTGACCGGAGCGGCGGTGTATTCTGCAGCTCCGGTCACCTCCATGCAGCAGCGCTGGAAGCGACGCTGGAGCATCCTGGATTACGCCGGACATGGAGGGCTTTTTGGGGCTGATTAAAGTGGTTAACCAGGGTATATGTTTGTGTTTTTTATTTCTAATAAATGATTTTTTCGTGTGTGTGTGTGTTTATTTACTGTAATTTACAGATTAATCATGGAAGGTATCTCGGGGAGACGCCTGACATGATTAATCTAGGACTTATTGGCAGCTATGGGCTGCCAAAAACTCCTTATTACCCCGATTTGCCAACGCACCAGGGCAAATCGGGAAGAGCCGGGTACAGTCCCAGAACTGTCGCATCTAATGTATGCGGCAATTCTGGGCGGCTGCTGGCTGATATTGTTAGGCTGGGGGGCTCCCCATAACGTGGAGCTCCCCATCCTGAGAATACCAGCCTTCAGCCGTATGGCTTTATCTGGCTGGTTTTAAAATTGGGGGGACCGCACGCCGTTTTTTTTAATTATTTAATTATTTATTTCACTACACAGTATAGACACGCCCACCGGCTGCTGTGATTGGGTGCAGTGTGACACCTGTCACTCAGCGTGGGGGCGTGTCTCACTGTAACCAATCATAGGCGCCGGTGGGCGGGGAAAGCAGGGAATACGAGATTGTTTAATGGGCGGCCGGCTTTTTCAAAACAGTAAAAGCCGCCGGAGCAGTGTGAACGCCGTGCAGCATCGGGGATCTGTGAGTATATGAGAGAGGGGGATAGACTGACATGGACAGAGAGTGAGGGACAGAGATAGTGACCGACTGACAGAGATTAGTGAATGACAGACATTGTGAGGCGCTTCAGAACGCAGCTTTTCAGCTGCGCTCTGAAGCGGACCTTTTTTAAGCTGCGGTGCAGAGCGCACACCTGCGCACATAGCCTCAGACACCAAAATCGTATGAGGGATGTCACACGTTACAATTGACTAGGTTCGTGCAACAAAACGCTCAATTCTAGACAAAGATACGATGTGTTTGCGATCAACGGTTTTGCGTTCAATCCTGATCGCACGTAGCTGTCACACGCAGATACCTCACAAACGATGCCGGATGTGCGTCACTTACAACTTGACCCCAACGACGGATTGTGAGATATATTGAAGCGTGTAAAGTGGGCTTTACAGTGAATAGAGTGAAATACCGGGGGTATACCGCAGGTACCTGCGGAAAAGAAGTGACATGCACATTTTCTCGAGAAATGTTCTCAAGAAAATCTTCACAAAGAATTTTCTTGAGGAAAAAAACGCAGCGTGCGCACAGCTATTTTTTTCCCATAGGTTTTGCTGGGAAATGTCTGCAGAAAGATTTCAAAGATTTCTCAAGAAATTTCCGCCGCAAAACCGCGTTTAAATCCGCGGGTAAAACGGCCTAGTGCGCACATAGCCTTAAAGGGAATCTGTCAGGTCAAAAAAGCGTTAAACCTACAAGCAGGAGCCTGTGTGAGCTAGTAACCCCTTCCTACCCATCCGTGTGTTGTAATAATGTGTAATATGAAAGTAATAAAATACGCCCATGGGCGTCGCATTGCCCCGTGGGCGTTTGCATGCTTTCCATGATATCACGCCCCTGTGGGTGTGATACCATGGATTATATCAGCGACATCACCGTCAGCTCCTGGAGATCCAGCGCATGTGCCATTCTCGCCGCCTTCTCATCCGTGTGTCTGCTTGTCAGCTTCAGATGCGCACTGCGCTTGCTCAGAAGACACCTGCGGCTCCGGTCATGCGCAGCGCGCGTCTGAACCCAGTAAGTAAACACCAGGATGAGAAGGCGGCGAGAATGGTAAGCGCGCACGACAGGATTCTGAAGGAGCAGACGTGACGTCGCTCATGTAAATCCATGGTATCACGTCCACAGGGGCGTAATACCATGGAAAGCATGCAAACGCCCACAGGCGATGAGACACCCATGGGGCTAGAGACCTGCTCATTTACATAGGGAATATGAAAATAAAAAAATACGTATTTTATTACTTTCATATTACACAATATTACAACACAGGGTTGGGTAGGAAGGGGTTACTAGCTCACAGGCTCCTGCTTGTAGGTTATAATGCTTTTTTGACCTGACAGTTCCCTTTAAAGCACTCCTCCAGCAGTGCAATTTTTTTAAAAATATGCTGGAGTGGTGTTTTACAATGAGTCGTTTTTTGGCGCGCGTGGCGGGAACTCATAGAAAAAACTTAAAAGAGACATGTCCCTCCATATTATAGTGTTACCTGGGCATGTAAAATGGTCTAAGGAGATCACACAAGACACCAATATGAGCATTATTTATTAGGCCTAAGTGTGTCCATTAAAGGGGTTGTCTTGTGAGGGGTTTGGGCACTTTAATTCCAACAAGAATGGCGCAGCGCTGCGCATGCCCAACCGCTGTTCCATTCATTCTCTTCAGGATTGCCAAGCACAGTGCTCAGCTTTTTCCTACAGCCCCTTAGAGAATGAAGTAGCAGTCAAGCATGCGCACTCCAGCTCAATTGTAACTGGGTAAAAGTGCCCCGCTATTCTAATCAGTGGAACCCATTATCATCCATCTCATGTATAGATGATAACTTCTTTTTCCTAGACAACCCCTTTAAGGCCATAAACCCCACAACTGACAATCCACATATCTCTTCTCCCATTGGTCATGGCAACACAGGGGATAAATGACCAGGATCAGAGTTTTCTCATCTGTTGTCAGCCATGGCTGCCGGCAGATGATTAATTGGGCACATCCATTATTTTATAGCTCACCACACAGTGTATTTTTAATAAATGTATCACTAAAGGGTTAAAATATGGAGGAGACAATCACCTTTTAAACGAAATATGTTTTTACATGCATCATTTAGTATATTGAATATAAAAAAAAAAATCGGCTGCACCCAGGCTTGACTGATTTCTACTATTTTGCTGTTTAACTGCCGTCTATATCAATATGCAGGTCACATTTCTGGAAAGTGCTTTATGTCGCCATCTTTAATTGTATAGGATCTTCAAGTAACAAAGAAAGTCCTGTTACAGGGCTTACTGTGAGGTCATTTAAATGTGTCTGAGCATGCCTGGATCACACGAGTGGGTAACCACAGGGCAGTGCAATGTCCTCAATTTTAAATAATGGGACCTTGTAAGTGAAAAAGGGTTCCAGATTAATTCACATGTTAAGGGCTCATTCAGACGACCGTTCCGTTTGTCCTGGTCAGTTCTTATTTTTTTGTGGACCTACTGACAAGACCATCTTTTCAATGTCTTTTCTGTAGGATCGGATGGCAGAGGGAAGCACTTCCGTGTGCATCCGATCCTACAAAAAACACGGATCGGATGCCATATGTCCGTTCCGTTATTATGGAACATGTCCTATTCTGTTCCGTAATAACGGACCGTGACTAAATACAAGTCAATGGGTCCGCAAAATCCCTGGAAGCCACACGGAAGCACGTCCATGTGACTTCTGTCGAGTGCCCCTGCAGTCTGTGTCCCGCTCCTGCACCAGCCCCACGACTGCTCGCACTGCAGTGTATCAGCATCTGCCCGCACTGCAGTGTGTCAGCATCTGCCCGCACTGCAGTGTGTCAGCATCTGCTCACACTGCAGTGTGTCAGCATCTGCCCGCACTGCAGTGTATCAGTGTCAGCAGCTGCCCGCACTGCAGTGTGCGAGCAACCACGGGGATGATGAGCGCTGCCATCAGGAGGTTAGTAAAGTTCATTACCTGCGGTGATAAAGCCCTGCACTCCTGACGTCAGCGCTCGTCACTGACTTCTATGCCCGCCGCGTTCTTAGATCACTTCTTGCGAGCGGCCCGAAAATGTGACCCGTGGTGACGTCACGGGTCAGTCGCGATACTTGTGAACGTAGCAGTCATTGAACTCAGTGACGAGCGCTGACGTCAGGAGTGCAGCGGCTTCCATCACCGCAGGTAATGTACCTAGCTAACCTCCTGAAGTCAGCGCTGGTCATGCCCTGCAGTGACCTGGGCTGACTTCATGATGTTAGTGTAACGGGGTGCCAGGGGCGCCTCGGGGATTGTAGTCATGGCCCCGATTTCACTCAGGCTTACCCCTGGCTCCGCTGTCACTATTGGGACAGGAGATAACATGGTGGGGCAGAGTGCGGTGGTGTAGCTGTCGCCGTCAGTTATACAAAGACTCTGTAGACGTGAATCAATTGAACCAGCAGGCTTCTTTATTGAACACTCCTTCTTCATCACAGTGGCAAACCGATGACTTTACACTTTTGCTAGGGGGAAAACCTGTTCCTGACGTATCCTCCAGTGGGGATGTGCCCGGCTAATCCACTTCACCTGGCTCCCACTCCGGCTAACATAAACTGGACCCACACCAGTACTGCTCGCACTTGAGGCTACTTCTCCTCTTCTTTTCTCCGGCTTTCCTATTCACCCAGCTCCCACACTCTGCCCCTTCTGCTTCTTCTCTCCCGTCCCGGACCCAACTCCCTCCTGGTTCTTATTTTTCTTTACCACTCTCCTTCCCCCTCCCCTTTCTGCTGCCGGCTCCTCCTTTCCTCTACCCTGTTCCTATGGGGACAGCCGTCCCACCCGGCCACCAGGGGATCCTACTAAAATAGTGCAATAACAATAAAACATTTTTTTTTAAAAACATCAACATTCTGGGGAAACTGTACCTCATTGTAAGGGGTCTGCCCACCCCTTACATACCTCCCCTCTTTAAGCCTAAGCCTCCCGGCAAGGCACAAACCTAAAAACCACATTTATGTAATAAAGTCATTATAATAAAACTACAAACATGTCCACCTTAGGGCACACGCAAGGGGCGCACCAGTCCGGCGCCCGGAGTCCCTCCTGGGAGCTCCCGGTCTTAGTAGGTAACGTGCCCGGAGGCCTTCAGTAAGCACTCCCGGTCTTTGCAGGTCTTCTGCCCGGAGGCTTTTGCAGCACTCCCGGTCTTAGACGGCAGGAACACAAAATAGCAAAGTTTCCTTTTAACCACATGGAGGGAACCCCTGGCTCAGTCCAGCGTCAGGCTCCTTCCGGGCTCAGTAGCTTGAACGGATTGCAAACAGCAGAACTTTTCCAGCTCTGAACAATGCCGGTATTGAACATAAACGGGTCCACTATCTTCCGGTCATGACGGTTCACTCGGGGTGATAAGCACGCTGCCATTCCGCCCGTTGAGCCCTCACGTAGTCAGACAAGGACTGACCAGGCAACCGGCGCAGCCTCCGGAAGGGTTCGTAATCGATGGTTGGCTCCGATGTCTCGGTCTCCGGTCTTGTCTCCTCAACCCCCGACGGGGGTGATGGGGTCGCTGTACGGGATGGCTGGGGGCTGCCCATGACGATCACCGGGTGAGTAACCAGGCTCTGTTGAATAGCCAGCACCGCCGGGGTCCCCTTCTCTGGGTCAGCGCTCGGTCCGGTCATGACTTCCGGTGCTACTGCCAGTGTGCTTCTCGGGCGGGAAATCTCAGCCAGTACCGGTCTTTGCTGTGCATGTCGCTGGTACTGGCACTCTTCCCACTCGATTTCTTGCTGCCACTGGGCAGCCTCTTGGGTCGTGGGCATCCGGGTCACACCTACCGCAAATAGGCCCCGGCATCCCACCTCTCTCATGAACCTCACCTTCTCTCCTGGGTATAAGGTATGAAGGCGTTGTGGTAGGCCCTCAGTGTTCAGGTTCACCCGGTTGTAAAAGTAATGGTCACCGGTCTCTTCATCCTCGATGAAACCATAGCCCTCTTTCTGGTTGAACTTTACTACGGTGCCGACGGTACACTGTCGTTCGAACTCATCACTCCGGGGACCGGCCATCATTTCGCGGGCCACGGTCTCGGCCAGCAATCTCTCCTGTACCGGGTCAGGTTCAGGTGATGGGGACTTCCGCCGAGTCTGGGACGACGGCTTCACTGGATCCCAGAAGAAGCCTCACTCGTCCTTTTCTAGCTCCCGGGCGTGTGGTTCTTCCGGGGCCGGAGCTGTTGCGTGGGTTGAAGATCCCACCGCGACCGGCGGGGGTACCTCCGGGCACCGGTAGGGAGTTCCCAGGAGTCTGTTTCCCGACGGCAGCTGTGCCGTGTAAGTAGCTCGGACCTCGGTCGTGGTCTCTTCGGTCGCGGCGTCCCAGGTAGTGACCCAGGTAACCTTCGTGGGCCGCTCCGGTCCTCCGGGCACAGCCGGTAAGTTAGGGGTGAGTCCTTCCGCAGACGCAGCCGCAGTCTGCTTCGGGTGTCCTCTGCCCAGGCTAGTCGCGACCACCGCAGCCATCGCAGCTTGCTGTCTTTCTGAGTTCTCCATCTTGCTCGACGTCACTTTCTGAGTAGTCGCTCCTTGTAATGGCGTCAGGGACAGTGGAGATGCTGGGGAAGGTGGAGGCGGGCCTTCTTTTCCCGCTCTTGGGTATGCTCCACCCCCAGTCTCGCACATCACATCAACCCGGCCAAGGCGGCTCTTCTTTCTTGCTGCAACACCGCCCACTTCACATGTTTTTCTCGGTATCCTGGGGCCAGCACCTCCCCTCTTTAGGCGGAGTACTCCGTACTTCTTTTTCTTCACCGGCCAGCCCCAGGCTCTTCTTTTGGCGCCAATTCTTCGCGCGCCCACTGTGTCCATGAAGACGACGGCCATCTTGCCGCCATCTTGTGCCCGGTCCAACGCCTTAGGCACCACTTCTTCTTCCCACCATGGGATCGGGACCCTTCGCCAATAATCCGGATCCTGTGCCCTAGGCACCACTTGGTCTCCATCTTCTTGGATCGGGACCCCTTGCATATAATCCGGATCCTGCCAACTATGCCACATGTAACGGGGTGCCAGGGGCGCCTCGGGGATTGTAGTCATGGCCCCGATTTCACTCAGGCTTACCCCTGGCTCCGCCGTCACTATTGGGACAGGAGATAACATGGTGGGGCAGAGTGCGGTGGTGTAGCTGTCGCCGTCAGTTATAGAAAGACTCTGTAGACGTGAATCAATTGAACCAGCAGGCTTCTTTATTGAACACTCCTTCTTCATCACAGTGGCAAACCGATGACTTTACACTTTTGCTAGGGGGAAAACCTGTTCCTGATGTATCCTCCAGTGGGGATGTGCCCGGCTAATCCACTTCACCTGGCTCCCACTCCGGCTAACATAAACTGGACCCACACCAGTACTGCTCGCACTTGAGGCTACTTCTCCTCTTCTTTTCTCCGGCTTTCCTATTCACCCAGCTCCCACACTCTGCCCCTTCTGCTTCTTCTCTCCCGTCCCGGACCCAACTCCCTCCTGGTTCTTATTTTTCTTTACCACTCTCCTTCCCCCTCCCCTTTCTGCTGCCGGCTCCTCCTTTCCTCTACCCTGTTCCTATGGGGACAGCCGTCCCACCCGGCCACCAGGGGATCCTACTAAAATAGTGCAATAACAATAAAACATTTTTTTTTAATAACATCAACATTCTGGGGAAACTGTACCTCATTGTAAGGGGTCTGCCCACCCCTTACATAACCTCAGGTCACTGCACTGCTCTCCCAGTCAATGGGGAACGTTCTCTTCTTCATTGACTGGGACAGTGAGTATGGATCGTCGTGGCACCCCCTTATTGGATTTGTTTTTTCTTTCCAATAAATTGGTGAAAGAGGGAATGTTTTGGGAGTGTTTTTTCAAATAAAAATGTGTCTTTTTTTTTATTACTGACTGGGTAAGTGATGTTGGGTATCTGATAGACACCGTGACATCACTAACCTCTTGGCTTGAGGCCAGGTGACATTACACATCTGGTATCAACCCCATATATTCCCCTATTTGCCACTGCACCAGGGCAACGGGATGAGCCGGGTAAAGTCCCGGGACTGTCGCATCTAATAGATGCAACAATTCCGGCTGGCTGGAGGCTGATATTTTTAGGCTAGGGGGACTCCCAATGACGTGGGTCTCCCCAGCCTGAGAATACCAGCCAGCAGCTGTGAGGTTTTAACTTGGCTGGTATCAAAATTGGGGGAGACCGCACGCTGTTTTTTTTAAATTAGTTATTTATTGTACTGTACGATATAGACCCACCCACTGGCGGCTGTGATTTGTTGCAGTCAGACAGCTGTCACTCAGCGTGGGGGCACAACTGACTGTAACCAATCACAAAGAAGGAGGAGTGACTATGTATGAGCCTATGAGCGTCCGGCTCTGGAAGATGAAAGAGCTGCCGCAGGAGCAGTGTGACAGCCGCCCGGTGATCGGTGAATATGTAGCGCTTGCTCCTACCCCTCTGCCCCAGATTCTGTTCCCCATAGACTGCATGTAACTTTCCTTCCATTTTTTTGGGGTCCTCAAAAAAAAAACGGAAGTCACACAGATGACACACAGACCATATTTGCAATGGAACGGGTCGGATGCAGTTTTCACACGGATGCATCCGTGAAAAAAACAGGACCGTTGTTTGCGGACTGCAAAATCAGAACGGTCATGTGAATGAGCCCTAAAGTAGAGAACATTCAGTGAATCAGTTTGATCTGATTAGTCTGTATGGGTCCAATCAGTCCATAAACTTTACGTCACTCTTTGGAAAATCAAGAATAGCACAGATTGAATTTGTACATGCCTGATCATATTTCGCTCTTGGAAATAAGCAGCACTAGATTTGTTTGACAGAAGACTAATTAGATTAGTGCCTGGACAATTTAATTTTATATGTGGAGTTTAATAGTACAATATATATATTTTTTTAGGTGTACATTTTGGCATTGTCGTGACATGAAAGGGGCTCTGTGTTTCTGTCACTGTTACGTGACACCGGCCAATACATGGCACTACGACTGGCAATTTCCCGTCCAGCCCACCTTCCTCTATTTAATGACAGCACACTGACTGTATAATCAAGCCAGAAAACTGTTAATCTAATAGACCAATGAGGGGCTGGGCGGAGAAAGTGCTCTAATCATACCCAAAACACTTAAAGGGGTTGTCCCATAAACAAAGGAAATTTCAATCAATAGATCTTGGAGTAATAATAATTTCAACAATTGGATGTGTTTAAAAAATGTTCCTGTCCTGAGATAATCTTATATACAGTATGTGCCTCTGCTATGTGCTGTGTAATGGCCGTGTCTGACTGTACAGGGACATGGTCTGATCATACCACATCTCCTGGACAGAGACGAACATACAAGAAAGTATACTAATTTTACAGCATAGGATCACAGCTGATTCTTTCTGTCAGGTAAAACCTGTTTGAAAACGGACAGGGAAATGTTTTACCTCACGGAAAGAATAAGCTGCAATTCCATGCTGTCCTTTTTGTATACTCACTTTTGTTTCCTTCCCTACCCAGGTGATGTGGGTAGGTGTACATGTTCCTGTACGGCCATCACAGAGTTTATAGCATAGGCACCCTTATTAGATGATCTGAGCATAGGAACTGTTTTTATTAACACATTCAATTGTGGAACTTATTATTCCAAGATCTGTTGGTTAAAATGTACTTTGTTAGTTGGAAAACCCCTTTTACCCTTTTGGTTTTATATGAATTTAGACAGTGATCTTTTGGTCACGGAGTAACAGATTGCATCAGTAAAACTGTGATTGACATTAGCTTTCAGAGATCATATGACCATATAAATAATTGGAGAGGGGGGATTATGCTGACGGATTCCCTTTAAAGTATTTTAGTCTTACAATATGGTCCTCTCACAGACTGTGTTTCTCTGCTTTAAGAGATGTATCTGTAAACTGTATTCTTTTCTGACAAAGCTTTTATTTAAGTTTCCATTCAAAACTATTTTTAGGTGGAGAAAAGATTTATCAGATTTACCCAAGTAGCTATGATCTAATATTCGGAGATCAGTACCACATGTAAAGTTTACCCTGTTTCACGGATTATCTAACCTGTACATTATAATTAATTATAATTTTATTCATTTATAATTTTATTCATTTATATAGCGCTATTAATTCCACAGCGCATTCCACATTGTTAGTGTATTGATATCATATACTATATTATATATTTGATTTCTTGTATAAAATGGAATTTATGTTTTTGTATATTGTCCTAGTTATCATGTCAGTCAGACTAATATTATACATCGTGTATGATTTAGTATAATGTTGCAGAGACTGAATTTAGTTCATAGTGTTATGAAACATTTTTTATGGGGACAAAGGATACCCTGAGACAAACACACCAGGGACTCTGACAGGAGTCTTATAATCTCGTAAAGACCAAGATTAACCTTGACACTGCTAATATCTTAACATGGTACATGAATACATTCCTTCTTTGGATGGCATCAGGTTGGATTAAGCATCCGGGGACTGGCAAGATGTACTGGGGTCAGTTTAAAAGCCACTATACACTTTAGAAAGACCCATAGTAGGGGATCTGTGCTGAGGGGACTGCCAGTAACGGAGAGACCCCAGAATACAGAACACCCTGAGTTATTTTTATCTAGTATTAAAATAGGACCAAGAAGCTGAAAGCATTATCTGCACTTAAAGTATAAGTGTAATTGCTTAATCGGTTGAGAGTCACATCCTGACATATTCTTGTGCTGGATCACAAAGCCTTTACCTTTCGAAGAAAGCCTCAAGAGCTGTAAAGTTAAGATTTCAGCCTTAAGAAAAATCTACGTTTACAAACCAAGAAAACACAAGAGTAATGGGTAGTTCCAGCAGCTCTACGGTGGACGACCTGCAAGCAGTGGAAATTCACCACTGGTACAAGAAGTTCATGACCGAATGTCCATCAGGGCAGCTAACTCTACATGAATTCAAGCAGTTCTTCGGTTTGCGAGGACTAAGTGGAGAAGCCAACGCTTACATAGAGCAAATGTTTCGTACGTTTGATATGAATAAGGTAAGATCATTATTTCAACCATTCAACTGATTCTTACATTCTACTATTTCATCAATTCAACTGGTTCAGTAGCAAATATCAATCTGTGTTATACCGGTCATGGCTAAACTCCTCTGATCAAAGGGAACACAACTCTTTTGATTGCTATTGATTTATAATGAAGTTTCTGGGTTGTTTGTTTTTTGTTCATTTATGGCTTATATATTGTGTATTAGGCATTTCATGAAGAATTTGCCTAAACCTTGTATGAATGACACTGCAGTACCAGCTGTGTAGTAAACCCTCCAATGGAAATACACAGATACTGTTACACATCATTTTTTTGTTGTTTTTTTTAATAACATCCAGGTGTTTTTCCATTTATTATATCAAAAAGTTAGTTGTGCTTAATCCATAATTTAGCATATATCATTTTGGTGAATTATGCAGTAGAAGCTGGGGAGAAATAGTGCAATAGGGTCTTATCTGATAACTGGTGATGGTATTTTGAAAGGAAATGCTCACTTGGTTCAGTTGTGTGATATACAAAAATTAAAGAACCCAGAATATTGTCAGCTGCTGCCGTCCCACGGGTTAGATAACCGCTAAAATGCCAAGTAGGAATAAGTGGGTCCTCTGCACTGCTGAGAGCCAAAGGAAACTTGAAGGAGACAATGTGGTTTCTCATCAATGCGTTTCAAAGTCATGCAAATTCTTCATCAGGAAAACATTTCAGTGCAATATTCATAGAGGTACATGATGACAACATAGTTTTGCCTCTACAAAACAATAGTTAGACTACACATGGAATATTTTGTACAGTTTGGGGCACTGATGTGTATAATAATGCGCTGAATTTTATACACTATATACCAATAGATCAATGGACAGTACATAGGTCTGTCTAATGATCCTTTAGTGTTTTTAACTAGCCTTGTAACTATGACAAGCGGGCATCTTCTCCAAGTAGAGAAAAAAAGGTTTCCCCCTTATCATACATATGGATTCTTTACTGTACCAGCAGTGACACTACGGAACACTCTGTCATACATTGTTGATTAATTAAACATGTTTTCCAAAGTTAGAATATTACAAAATGCAAGTACCAGACTGTTCATTTTAGAGTATGTGCACACACTGAGTATTTGAAGCAGATTTTTCTATATAAAAAAACAGTGGCAGGAAAAATGTTTTTAACGCATTTTTACACATTGTTTCTTCTTGCATTTTTTCTTTTCATTTGAACGAGTGACAAATGCTGCAGAAACGCTGAATTTGAAAAAGCACTTTCATTGTTCAAATCCGCAAGGAAAAAATAAATAACCATCATGTGCATGAGATGTGAAAAATCTCATTCAATAGCCTGACACTGTAAAGGGCAGGGCTTTTTTCCTTGAAATACACGTAGAAACATTGTAGCAAAAATGCAATGATCAAACTCTAAGGGTTTTATTTTAATTGGGAAATTTGGAACCCAGGAATTTTTATCTCAAATATATGGCAATTGTTTTTTTTAATAGGCCTTCTCTAGATAAACAGTGCAGGATAGCAGCTTAATATTATCATTATTTTTTAGCGCCCTTAATGTTTGGCCACTGTACATGCAAGCATAGATTTTTATAGAATATAACACTGATTTTACATAAAGTTTAGAACCGGTCCAAGTAAACATGGCTAAGTACTGTATGTCACGGACTGATACAGAGAAACAGGACCCTGCCCACGAGGAATTACTAATCAACAAGGGAAGGAAACAATAGGTGACATAGGAGCCGCTTATATGGCAGTGTACAGGCAGCGTTAGTTACTGTAGATGCTAGGCTTTTCTGAAGAGTTAGGTTTTCAGGTCACCCTTTAAGGCTTTTAAAGAAAGAGAGGATCTAATTATGTGGTGTAGAGACTTCAAGATTGTCTTATGTTCTTTGAGATGATTGTATGCAAGCAAGATGTGAGTAAAAAAAGAGGTCTTGTGAGGCCCGGATTACGTGCGGGGAGATAGTAGGAGATTATGTAAGAGATGTAATGAGGAGGCAGGTTATGGGTGGCTTTGGTAGACTTACGTTTCGGAGTATGTTACGTAACTAAATCAGAGAGGTCATTTCACTGTAAATAAATGTCTTAATGAGGATAGATTCAAATTGTCTCTCCAGTAATGAGGATAGAGCATTTAGTCTTTTTATAGTAAACCTTTAATACTCAGGGTATTTGGGGCCTTCTTAACTATGAAGCGCATAGACCAAACGATAAATTAATGTCAAAATTATTTCCTCAGGCTTTTCCACTATGGTCTTGTTTATTTCTTTTTAGTTGCAAAGGACTATGGCCATCAATGTGAATACCTAATGCCAAACAATAGTGAAGCTTGTCCTCTTGCACTGACTCACAATGGTCCTGATTCATTATTGCATTTGCACTTTTTTTGTCTAGTTTTTGGTGGTTTTTGCCTGTTTTGTATTTGCACCTAATTCTTTTAATTTTCACCTTTTCTTTTTTACTTATCTTCACCATTGTGGGCGAGGTTTTGGAGTTTCCAGATATTTTCAGTAGATTCATCCATTGAAACAATTTAAAAAAAATGACCAAATGTTTGTGCAAATGGACTCCAGCTTCTCCTTGGAGGGATTTTATGTGTGTCAGAAATTTTGCATAAAGTGCAAAACAGATTGAAAACCATTTTTAAATTCATAAATTATGTGCATCATTTCGAAATAATTACCACAGGTTTTGCCATTTTAGCTGTTTACCAAAACATATTCAAGATACTTTTTTACAATCAATATACGTTTATAGTGCAGACTTCCAGCTTTAATTTGAAGTTATTCACATCCTCAGTGGAGTAAGGGTTTAGGAATTACAGATAATTGCACTATTATCTCATAAGCTGCCTGGGCTATTCCCTCATTAGTCCATGATCAGTTAAACAGGTAAAAGGTCTGGAGCTGTTTCCAGGTGTGGTATTTGTATTAGCTGGTGCTGTGAACCCACAACTATCCGGTCAAAGAAACGCTCAATGGAAGAGAAACAGACCATCATTATGCTGAAAAAATATGGAAGAAATCCATCCTAGTGATAGCAGAAATGTTAGGAGTGGCCAAATCAACAGTTTGGTACATTCTACAAAAAAAGAGCGTGCACTGGTGAGCTTGGGAATTCAAAAAGGCCTGGACGTGCACAGAAGACAACAGTGGTGGATGATCGCAGAATCCTTTCAATGGTGAAGAAAACCCTCTGGACAAAATCCACTCAGGTGAAGAACACTCTCTAGGAAGTAGATGTTTCAGTATCTAAGTCTACCATAAAGAGAAGACTTCGGGTGAACAAATACGTAGGATTCACCACAAGGTGCAAACCATTAATCAACCTTAAAAGTAGAAAGCAGGAAGGAAGAAAATCTAGCATCAGGTTCTTTCTTAAAAGTGGTATCCAAATTTATTTAGAAAGTCACACGTGCAAAAAGTTGAAAAACATAAGTCCCATGATACAGGCCAACACAGGGCCCACGCCTTAAGCGTTTTGGATTGCTCCTTAGTCATAGGCCTATCTGTATTGGCTTGTATCATGGGACTTATGTTTTTAAACTTTTTGAATGTATGACTTTCTAACTAAATTTGGATACCACTTTCAGAAAGAACCTGATGCTGGAGTTTCTTCCTTCCTGCTTATATGTGGTGGCCAGCCATGTCCTTGCATCAGTGGGGTTTGCATAGAACCTTGTGAGTTTTCCTCTCCCCCTTTCCCATGCCTTTTTAAAAGTAGAAAGGTAAGATTAGACTTTCCAAAAAAAACATCTAAAGAAGCCAGACCCATTCTGGAAAAGCATTGTATGGACAGATGAAACTAAGATCAATCTGCACCAGTATGACAGAAAGAAGAAAATATGGAGAAATCTTGGAATGGCTCATGAACCAAAAAAACACCACATTTTTTGTAAAACATGGTGGACTCAGCATAATGGCATTTGCTTCCAATGGCACTGGGTCACTAGTGTTTATTGATGATGTGACTGAAGACAGAAACAGCCGGATGAATTCTGAAGTGTACAGGGCTGTGCTTTCTGCTCAGATTCAACCAAATGCAGCAAGGTTGATTGGATGGCACTTTACGTTACAGATGGACAATGACCCAAAACATTCTGTGAAAATAACCCAGGAGTTTTTTCTAAGGGAACGGGTGTAATATTCTGTAATGGCCGAGTCAATCACCAGATCTCAACTCCATCGAGCATGCATTTCACATGCTTAAGGCAAACTTAAGGCAGAAAGACGCACAAACAAGCAGCAACTGAATTCCTTAGTAGTAAAGGCTTGGCAGAGCACCACAAAGAAGGAAACTTGGCGTTTGGTGGCGTCCATCACTTCCAGACTTCACAGTCATTGTCTGCAAAGGATTCTCTACAAAGTGTTAATAATTAACATTTTATCTTTGGTAAAGTTTTTGTCCAATTACTTTTGGGCCCCTGAAATGAGGAGGCTTTGTAGGAAAATGGTTACAATTCCTAAACATTTCACATGATATTTATGTTCAACCAGCTTAATTAAACCTGAACGTCTACACTTCAATTGCATCTGAGTGTTTTCAATTTAAATACAAAACAGTGGTGTGTAGTGAACAATTCATGAAGATTCATTCACTGTTCAAATATTTGTAAACCTAACTGTATGTTTAAATTATTTTATCTTTTATGATACATAGGATGGTAGTTTTATTTTTACTGTTGCCTTGTTGCATATTTCCAAAACGTGTAGAAATATATACTTACAAATTTGTTTTATTTATATATACTGTATATATATATACAGGAATCTTAAAAACGGAAATAATAACCCACACACCACCTGTGCCCACCCTGTGCCCAATCTTCAGGCAAAAAAAGTTTAAAAATTAAAAAAAAAAACAAAAAACTGTGTCATTTACCTATAAAGACTAACCAAGAGATTTCCATTTTTTTGATTGGCTTAGATTTTGCCCCTCTAGACACTGTCTTGCAGCAGAAGATACCCTTACTCAGGTTATACCTTAGGTGAGAGAGAGAGCTTTTCCAATTTCTAACTATTGTTAAACAAGCAAGAAAAACAGATATGAAGTAAAAGAGTATTCCCAACTTCAAAATCCTACTCCAATAAGTAGTAGGTGTAATAATGCTAATACCGTGTTTTTCCAAAAATAAGACACTGTGTTATACTCCCTGTGATCTCCGGTGGGTGCTGCGCGCCGTCCTCCCCTGCTTCTGGCTGACACACACACACACACACACACACTACATCCAGTGATACAGAATACTTCTGGCCGTAAGGAATGATGTGAGGAAGTCACTTGACTGGCCCACAGGACCTGTAAGCAAGCATTGCGGCAGGTCCTTGCTCTCCACTGCACAGGCTTTCAGGATTCTGCCAGCCAGAAGAAATCAGTGTCACTGGATGTGGTGAGTGTGTGTGTGATCCGATGTTTGCTTGTCAGATCTGATGTGTGTGGGGGTGCAATCACTGCAGGTCCTCTGCTCGGCGTCTAGTGAGTGTGACTATGGGGTGCCCGCTGTCTATAATGAAGTGTCCTGCAGTATCTGTAGCATTTTTAGCTGCATGGAGACTTCATTATTGAACCGCGACTAGGGCTTATTTTCGGGGGAGGGTTTATATTTAAACCTTGCTACGAAAATGCTGAAAATCCCTTCTAGGACTTATTTTTGTGGGAGGGCTTATTTTTGGAAAAACATGGTATTAGCAAATACCTCCAATTAGAAATGTGGTATAGTTCTGATTAGCTATGTCTCTTACCTCATGGGCAGAGCATTGCAGGTCCTCACACGATCTCATCTAAAAGGTTGATAAAATGATCAGATAGTGCAGTTTAATAGGTACTATTTACTGAAGCTGGCAGCTGAGGACCTGTGATGCATTGATTTCTCAAACTAGAGACTCTAATGTACTTGTCTTGTTGCCCAGTTGTGCAGTGGGGCCTCACACTTCTCTTTCTACTCTTTTTAGAGCCTGTTTGTGCTCTCCTTTGAAGGGAGTAGTACCTACCCTTGTAGTAAATCTTCAGTTTCTTGGGCAATTTCTCACATGGAATATCCTTTATTTCTAAGAACAAGAATAGACTGTCGAGTTTCACATGAAAGTTCTCTTTTTCTGGCCATTTTGAGAGTTTAATGGAAACAACAAATGTAATGCTCAAAGGCAGGTCAGTTTTATAGCTTCTCTAATCAGCAAAACTGTTTTCAGCTGTGCTAACATACTTGCACAAGGGTTATCAAGGGATCTCTAAACATCCATTAGCCGTCTAACATAATTAGCAAACACAATGTACCATTACAACACTGGAGTGATGGTTGGTGGAAATGGGCCTCTATACACGTATGTAAATATTGCATAAAAAACAGACATTTGAAGCTAGAATAGTCATTTACCACATTAACAATGTATAGAGTGTATTTCTGTTTAATTTAATGTTAGCTTCATTGAAAAAAAAAGGGTGCTTTTCTTTCAAAAATAAGGAAATATCTAAGCGACCCTAAATGTTTGACCTGTAGTGTACATGCAACACATTTTTATTTATTGCTGCTATGTCTTACATAATTAATATTATCTTGGTCACTATGCACTTTACATAGTTATATGTATACACCTTATATAATGTGGACACATATCATATTATCTACTGGTTGTCTCCGCTCTTATAAACCTTTTGAAGCACACATGCACTTTAATTAGTGTATACATAAGTCAAACTATTGGCTGTGTCCATCCAAATTTACTGCACCGTGCACCTATTTTGTTACATTTGTTTAAAAATAAAAATAAAAAAAACACCTATATTTTATTTTTCTCTATACAATTTATGGTGTATATCTGATTTATTGGATGGGACCTTTCTGATATCATTTATATTGGTAATTATTATAAATTTCTATACCCTGTAAATTGAGAGATGTTAGGACCCCTTGTGGAGCCTCTGCTTTTTCATTTCATTTTGTTTATTTTTAGCATACAATTTAATAAATAGTAATTGTTTTATTTTGTGGAAAATTCTTTGCATCTTTTTTCTGATTTTCGATCAGATTATTTAATATGTTAAATTTCAATATGAAGTGCAGAAATCAAGAAGCAAATATCCTACCGTTTATTGATATTTGAGAAACCTAAATAATCAATTAATTAAAATGAATTTTTTTTTTAATTTTAAGTGCAAATTTTCAAAGATACTTTGCAGAAGTGACTTCTTTTCTATATGTATATGTTTTCATAAGTTGATAAACCCAGCTCATGTTAAGACATCACGTTTGTGAATCCCCTCCTACCTGATGACATCCCCAGCACCATTTCTGATTACTGTGTTTTTCCAAAAATAAGACACTGTCTTTTTTTTTTTTTTTTTGCCCCCCCCCAAAAATCATCAGGGCTTATTTTTGGAGGAAGTCTTATTCTTGGAGAAACACGATTGGGGGGTAAGTTTACCCCCCAAAAAAGCAGACCCTCCCCACTTCCCAGGATACGGCACGGCACGGTGGCTCAGTGGTTAGCACTGCAGTCTTGCAGCGCTGGGGTCCTGGGTTCAAATCCTACCAAGGACACCATCTGCAAGGAGTTTGTATGTTCTCCCCGTGTTTGCGTGGGTTTCCTCCGGGTACTCCGGTTTCCTCCCACACTCCAAAGACATACAGATAGGGACTCTAGATTGTGAGCCCCAATGGGGACAGTGTTGCCAATGTATGTAAAGCGCTGTGGAATTAATAGCGCTATATAAATGAATAAAATTATTATAATTATTATTATTATACTCATACTTACCATACTTGGATGTCTGCGTGGCTCCCAGGTCCTCCTGTGATCTCCGGTGGGTGCTGCACGCCGTCCTCCCCTGCTTCAGGCTGACACACTCACACACAGCAGATCGCACACACGCGCGCGCACGCACACACACACGTCACATCACATCCAGCGCTTCCAGCCGCAGGGAATGATGGGAGGAAGTCACGTGTGTCCGCAGGTCCTGTTGTGGCAGGTCCTTGGGCTCCACCGCACAGCCTCTCAGGATTCTGCTGGCGAGAAGAAATCGATGTCACTGGATGTGGTGAGTATGTGTGCGATCCGATGTGTGTGCGATCTGAAGTTTGTGTGTGCGATCTGATGTTTGTGTGTGCGATCTGATGTTTGTGTGTGCGATCTGATGTTTGTGTGTGTGATTCGATGTTTGTGTGTGTGATCCGATGTTTGAGTGTGAGATCGGATGTGTGCGGGGGTGCAATCACGGCAGTTCTTCTGCTCGGCATCTTGTGAGTGTGATTGCAGGGTGTCCGCTTTCTATAATGAAGTGTCCTGCAGTATCTGTAACTTTTTTAGCTGCATGGACACTTCATTATTGATCCGCGACTAGGGCTTATTTTCGGGGGAGGGCTTATATTTAAGCCTTGCTCCGAAAGTGCTAAAAATCCCTGCTAGGGCTTATTTTTGGGGGAGGGCTTATTTTTTGGAAAAACACGGTAGCAGGCCTAGAATGATGTATGATGACATATTGACTTTTTACTAAAGGAACCATCACGAACAGGCTTGATGATGTTAAGATCTGGGCTCTGTGGGGGCCGTATCATGAGTTCCAAGGCTTCTTGTTCTTCTTACACTGAGGATAGTTTTTAATGATATTGGCTAAATGATTGAAGTCCTTCCTTAGACTTATTTGTCCATATTTTTGGATGTCCTGTCTCCTTTACTAAGGGATATTCAGTTATAGTAGGGGTCTCTTTCTTGTCCAGGGCAAACTAGGGTTTCCTAGGGTAAGACAATGGTGGGCGGGGGCACCAATCTTGTTTGCAATATCTAGGGTGCCAATCTCCACAGTCAGGTAGGGCAAATATTAAGGCACACTGTGCAGCAAAAATATCCAGACCTTTTGTACCTTGCCCCCTTAACCCAATGGTCCTGTAATTGTGTGGTGCAGTGGTGAATATTTATTAAAAACACCTGTGCCAATTTTATATCTTTTCTATTGGGAACATTATATTATTTTTCCTTTTAATTACTAGTAATAAAGGTTAATTTATATTGGGGGGAACTATCTGCTTATGTGAGACATTTTTCAAATCCTCCTTTCAATTCCTTATTGTTAGCCTAGAGGCATAGAAGACACATCATGCTTTCTTCACTTCGAAATTATAAGATATCCAGCAGTGCCATCAGCTGAAAACTGGCAGCAACCAGTTGACCCACCTACACCCATCTTCTATTTGGAGAAAATTGACCAAAGGAAGTATGGGCAAAACCATCCCATCAACATGGAAACAAGGCCAAGTGGCTCCATTATGGAAGGAAAGAAAATGAACAGGAACTGTGGTGCAGAATAATGACAGCACATCCCCTGATGAGTTAAAATGTGAAATATTTTGCTATAAGAGAAGGTGGTTTGTTTGCTGAAGGGCTAGATTGCGGTACAATAATGAGTGTCTGCAGACAACAGTGAAGCATGGTGGAGGATACTTGCAAGTTTGGGGCTGCATTCAGCAAATGGAGTTAGGAATTTGTCAGGATTAATTGTGACTTCAATGCTGAGAAATACAGACAGATACTTATCAGTCATGCAACAATACCATCAGGCACACATTTGATTGGCTACAAATTTATTTTGCGGCAGAACAATGACCGAAAACATAGACCCAATGTAAGTAAGAACAATCTTCAATGTAAAGAAGAATGAGTCCTATAAATTATAATATGACACTACAGAGCCGTGATCTCAACATCATCAAGTCCGTCTGGGATTACATAAAGAGACAAAACACATTTGTTCAAGCCTGTGTCCACAGAAGACCTGTTGTTAGTTCCCCAAGATGTTTGGAACAATTTCTCTGTTGAGATCCTTCAAAAATTGTCTGCAAGTGTACTTAGAAGAAATAACGCTGTTGATGTTTTGAAGACAAATGTGGTCACACCAAATATTGATATCACTTAGATTTCTTACTTGTTTACTGACTTTGCATTTTGTTAGATGATAAACTATAAACACTTCTATTTTTTAAAGCATTAATACTTTGCAGCATTTTTCCACACTTGCCTCAACCTGTCAGCACAACTTTGCAAGTTAAAGTGAAGGCATGTCCATTATGTTCTACAAATTAAATAAATACCTTTCATGAAGAAATTTATTTTGTTGTTTCTTAATCAGCATCTTGGTGTTCCCCTCCCAAATAAATGTCATTTTTCTGTGGACTTTTGATGTCTACTCTTCCCAAATAAGTGTTTGCAGTTTCTAATAGAGAGTATTCTGATGGTAGAAGTTTAGGCATATTTTGTGGGAATGTCCCGGGTTAAGGTCTTGTGACCCAAACTTACAACAGCCTCATATGTGTCTATGAGGCTATAAGTTCATGTTGGGAGAGACTGCGTCAGTCTGGGCATTCCAGTCTGTATACAAATCATGAAATCTGAACTAAAGATAAGGAATGTGGAGCCACAAGGGTCAATGAGTGCTCTTGTCCACTGGCCTGGCTGTCTTCAGAAAGACCACATGGGCCAGGGCTCATGCCACTGAACACCTGCAATCCTTCCCCATGGGCAGAACGCTACTTAGACAACACAGGGTGAGGGAACCACACATTGGTGAGATTTTATTGGTTTAACGACAGGGAAAAATATATTGTACATTACCAGCAAGTACACAAGCAACAGAATCTCATCCTTCCATTGGATTGTTAGGGATTACAATCTTCATGACTTTGGAGCTTCCAGGGCCAACTATCTCAGCCAGCAGCATCCTGCTTTTGGTGGGCACCCACTGAGAGAAGATAGCAGCAAGCTTATGAAGCTGACCAAGCACAGCAAGATATCTAGCCAGGCAACCAACTTGTCGCAACCTGCTGTCTCCATGCAACCATGGATCCTAAGCTGAATTTCTGTAGAATATGCATAACACTTGAAGCAGTTCGGTGATCCTTCAACAGGAACCGTAGATACAAGGCTGAAGTCCTGAAGAATGAATTATCAATTAATCTTGAATCAGTTCTTTGATCGTCCAGTTGGAACCATAGATCCTAGGCTGCAGTCTTGCAGAATATCAATCTGGTTACTGGAGCAAGATCCCTTTTATACCCCTCAGTTCTCATTTGAGGGTATTATGTTTTACAGGATTGGTGGGAGATGGCTTCTCTCTCATTGGTTGCTAGTTCTCCTCTGAATTATGTAGTTAAATGGGCTGAGGCAATACACATTTAACAGACAGTCCGCATTTAACAGATAATAGGGCTTCCATCAGTCTGACACGAGATAATGGCTAACTTCTCTTTATTTACCAAACAAAGGAACCATACATCTGGCCTAATTAAGAACAGTTCACCCACAACACAAGTGGCCAGACACTGAGTCATCACAAATAACTTACTAGTAGACTCCCAAGTTTAGCCCTGCAAAAATCTAGTAACAAACTAGTACATCTACATAAACAGTTTCCTTTTTTCATAGTAACGTGTGACAATTGAATTTTACAAAACAAGTCATCATAGATTTCATTACAATCCAATTTAAATTTTCCACTTAAAAAACCCCCAAAAAACTAAAAGTTAAAAAAGTGGGCGCAGTGCACCAGGAAGATTATAACTAAGAAGTTTAAACTTTTTTAAAAGCCAGAAAATGTTCTATATTTTGGTACACCTTAAGGTGGAAATTTATCATGAATGGTCTTGAAAAGTGTCAAACAATGTTAGTGCCAAATTGTGGCACATTTATCTATCTAAAGAAGTTTCAGTTTTTTCCACACCCCTCTACAGGAGTGAAAATTGGGACTTTATGATGTTTTAAAAAGTTCAATTTATAAATATGACTAGCTAGTTTCACAAATCCATGAAGCATGGACTGTGCTCTGATTGGAAGAACTGGCCCAACTGCCTCATTAGGTTCTATGAGACAGGTTAGCTCAGGTCGGGGGACCTGGTGGTCTGGCTGGGTCTTTCCATCTGAGCACGGTCCTCTTTGCCAAGCTAACCACACCCACACTTCAATCAATGGTTCCCAAGTGTAAAAAGTTACAATTTTTGTGCAATAATAACAAACGGCGCAACTTTTTAAAGGAAACACATTGATGTATATGATATATATTTCTGCCTTTATTTTCAGACTTTAGAATAGTCCAAATTATGAATGATCATGTACCTTGTAATGAATTTGGCATTGTAAACTGCAATCATACGCCTACACATAAAATAAAATAAGATGTAAATAGCTTTACATGTAAACTTTCACACTTGCAGTATTAATATTACATAGGATTGTTTAAATTGTATTGAAAATATATTAAATGGAATTCATGTTAATGTATTCATCTACTTATCTAATTATTACAGGATGGATATATTGACTTTATGGAGTATGTGGCTGCACTAAGTCTTGTTCTCCGGGGAAAGATTGAACAAAAACTACGCTGGTATTTCAAACTTTATGATGTGGATGGAAATGGCTGCATTGACCGACATGAACTGCTTAACATAATTAAGGTAGGTGAATGTTGTATAAAACAGTAAGAAGAGCTTTATTCAGCGGTTAATGTTAGACATATAGTAGTTCAACATTTGAAGAATTGTCAAGGTCTTCTTCCCACATATTTCGCTTAACCATTTTAATGCTACCAAACACAGGCTTATTTTCCATGACAATGTGCTATTACTTTCTACGATATTATCCAGTTGAATGCAACCATATAACTATAAATTTGGCATGTTTCGAGGTTTATGCCCGTTTTGTTTTCTGTATCTTTGTATTTAGTCTCTCTATGTCGGCTGCGCTTTGTTTTCTCATATATTTTTGTGTAAGATACAGTATGCTCTAAATATTTTGTTCTTATACTAATATTAAAGGGGTTGCTTCCTTCCCGGGTTTTGTACAGCACTGCTATAAATTTATGGTGGGCAGTCATGAAAGGTTGTGGTCTGGGATTGTGGTGGTAATCCCCGCTCAAGACCGGAGACATCATCTAGACAGATTGGCTCAGGTCCCGATGATGTTATCCCCATGTAAGAGAGCCCCCGGCTGTTTTACCTTATTGATGCCACGATCAATTGTCATCATGGCATTTAGAAGATTATGAGAAGGAGCTGGCTCCCTTTTTCATCCCATCGGCACCCCTTTGACGTGATCATGGGGAGATGAGGGTTGTCATGGCAGCCAGAGATCAAATATTGACCTTTGGGTCTACCAGCTATGGTGGCCTGTTAGACCTAATCAGAAGCAGGGTCTAACAGCAATCCACCAGTGTAAAGCTGACAAGTCTCATGCATTGTAATGCATGAGACCAGTGAGCAGGAAAATAAAAGGTAAAGTCCCATAAAGTGACTGAGTAAAAAAGTAAAAAAAAAAAAGTACAAATATTAAATTTAACACAAAATAAAAAATGGTAAAAAAATCAAGGAAAAATACTACAATATAATAAATACACATTTTTATATAAAAAAAAGTACACATATTTATTATTGATGCATACGTAAAAACAGTATCAATAAAACTGTCACACTATTTAGCCCCTATAGTTAACACTGCAAAAATTAAAAAAGGTGGCAAAAATTATGTTTTTTCATCATACCACAAAAAAGTGCATTGAAATGTAATCAAAAAGTTGTATGGAAAAAGAAATGGTATTGTTTAAAACATCATCTCATCCTGCAAAAAAACAAGCACCCACTCAGCTTGGTCAGTGGAAAAATAAAAAAGCTATATATCTTAGAGACTATGAAGATGTAAAAACAAATATTTTTTTAATAAAATAGTTTTTATTGTGTAAAAGCAGCAAAACATAACAAATCATAAAAAATGTAGTATCACAATAATCCTACTGACCCAAAGAATAAAGTTGCCTTGTCAGTTGTACCACATGGTGAAGAGCGTAAAAATAAACAACCTAGTATTTTTTTTAGATCATTCAGCTTCCCAAAAATTGGAAAATAAAGTGATTAAAAATGTTTGTGTCCGAAAATGTTACCAATAAAAATTTTAACTAATCCTGCAAAAAACAAGAGCCCCGTGACTTTGTTGGGTGAAAAATAGAAAAATTATAGCCCTCAAAATATAGTGAAAGAAAAATATTTTTGTAAAAACAATATATATAAATCTGGTATCAGTGTAATTGTACTGAACCAAATAATAAATCTGTCTTATTTTTATACTGCACGGTGTGAGACATTAATAATAAAAGCAATTCTTGAACTGTTGTTGATTTATTCTTTCTGACTCACAAGATCGCAGTAAAGCTCATTTCACTGTAACGCTTGCCGATGCTGAGGCAGCAAGCGGGAGTTGACCCACTGGACCACAGGAGGGACACAGGCTTACCCTGACATGGGAGGGGCAAAACTAAGCACCTACCAGGTATTACCCAGAGCCTCAGATGGTGATGATGGGTTTGCCTGCTAGAAGTCGCCAGGTGACACTCATAAGGCAGTGTCTGGGACTGTGGCTGCTGACACTAAGGGCAGGGAGTGGCTCAGGTACGGGCAGGTAGTCTCTGATTCAGATAGGTGCAGCCAGGATGGCTGATGCAAGCAGGAAGAACAGTGCAGGCAGGTACGGAGGATACGGCCTGTACTGACAGGCATGGGATAACTGGCACAAGTGCAGGTATTGGATAGTGGAGACATGAGACCTGACAGCTAGCTAGCAAGCAGGAACCTAAGTAACTGACCATGTTGCTTAGGCACCTCAACTAGTGGTAGGTTGCCTTAAGTACCTAGCTACCCTCAGCTATAGGCTGAGAGGTACTTCTGGGGGTATTAGTGCACTGACCCTTTAAGAGGGAGAGTGTGTGCGTCTTAAGCACACTCCCAGGGGACTTGTAAAGCACACACAGCCCTGGGAGCAGGCAGCAGGAGGAGGGCACGTTGAGAGCTGTGCAGAAGCAAGGGTGCATGCGGTCCGGCCGTGGTGGTAAGTGCTGAAGGGTATAGGCAGGACCTACAGGCATGCTGGCTCTACAGTACCCCTCCCATACGCCCCCTATTCACCAGGCCTAAAAGAACTTTCTTCTTCAGAATGATGTCCTCAGAGTTGATAGGCGTAGGAATGGCTGGTGGAAAAGGTAGGCTGCTGCTTGGGAGGCTTTTCTGGGCCCTAAGTGGCAGATGGAACCAGTTTCCAGAGTAGTCATCTCTGAGGATTTAGGGACACATTGGGATTTCTCTCTCTTCTTGTCGAAGTCAACAGCTTGCCGGCCGGTGGGCAGGAAGCATAAAATGATGGCTAGTTGGTACCTTAGAAGGCCTGGATGGATGAGCACTAATTAGACACTTTTTGTGTCTGTTCTGCCCCCAAAAGAGCACCTTTCCGGATTTTCAGTTCAGAACAGGCTCATGAGTACAGAGCCAAGGCAGACCCAGAAGAGGCAGGCAAGACAAGTATGGAAACACCAGGAAGGAGATCCTCTCCAATTGCAAAGTTCTCAGGCGTTGTTCCAAAGGTTCAGAAATGAAGTGTACGGGTTCAGACAAGAGTATTCCATCAACAAATGACACCGACAGGGGATTTTGAAGGCGTCTGATGGGAATCTGGTATCTATCAACCACAGTTTGTTGTGTGAAGTTTCCAGCAGATCTGGAATCTAGGTGGGCCATCTCACAGAACCAAATTCCTCCATACAATATGGCCATTGACAGGATCAACGAAGAAGAAAGACTGTGTTCGGTCCAAAGCAACAGGGTCCCGGCCTCACAGGACAAGCATGAATGAAGTGTTCTGCTCCTCTACATAAGAAACACAAACCCATGGCTCAGAGACATGGCAATGTTTTTGTCTTTGCTAAGACATCTTGATGCAATCAACCTGCATCGGTACTGAAGCCAGAGCGGGAACTGGAAACTGGGAAACTGGTGGCCACTGGAGGGATGGAGCTAGACACATAAGTTTTCTTTCATGTGACACTTCCATGGATCGTTTCTGGAACTTGCGATTGACCCGGGAAACCAAGGAAATGTGCATGTTAAAGGGGTTGTCACATTGATGACCAGGATAGATAATCAAAATTACAATGTTGAGGCCTGAAATCCAGCACTGGTACCGATCAGCTGTTAAAATGTCAGGATGTGGCCAGATCTAAACAGTGTACAAAACTTCTGCTTATTTAATATACAGTTATTTTCAATGGAATCAATTCTTAAAAAAATATCAAAATAACTGTGCTCTCAGTACAAACAACATATATTTAAAGTTGAGGGACTATAGTTCAGGACTTTATCTGAGAGAACAATTTTACTGTCAGAGATACAGTATGGTCCATAATTCATGTATATTGCTTTTTGCTAGAACAAGAAAATACAGAAATTATCCATCAAAATAGTACATGGCCTTAATGACCATTCTTTTTTTTCAGATTTGCCTCTCTGCTTTTCAGCAGAAATTATTCTATTTTTTTGCTGACATGGTTATATGAGACATTCTTTAATGAATGACGTATTAGTTGTTAGCACTGATTTTTGCTACATATAAATTATCATGTAATTTAAATATATATTTTTTTAGAAACACATATTGTAAAGGCATTTTGGGGTTGAGTTTTTCTTTGTTTATACTTTTTGATTTTAACCTCTTACCACAAATAACCTGTTGAATGAGTTTTCCAGGTGATTGCAGTTGTGTAAATGGCTAATTAGTGTAAGCTTTAGTGGTTTTTCTTCTTACATTTACAGTTAGGTCAAGAAAAATTTGAACAGTGACACACATTTTGGCATTTTACCTATTTACTAAAACATTGTCAATACACAGTTATGTAATCAATATATGTTTTTAAGTGCAGGTTCTCCGCTTTAATTTGAGGGTATTCACATCCTAATTGGGGTAAGGGTTTAGAAATTACAGATCTTTAACATAGAGCTGCCTCTTTTTAAAGGGACTAAAGGTAATTGGACAATTATCTCAAAAGCTCTTTAGTTGACTGCATAAGCTATTCTGTTGTTAATACATAATTAAGCAGTTAAAAGGTTTGGAGCTGATTCCACATGTGGCATTTGCATTTAGAAGCTGTTGTAAACTCACAACATGCGGTCAAAGAAAAGCTCAATGGAAGAGAAACAGAACATCATTGCCTGAAAAAAAAAGAAGAAATCCATGAGAGAGATAGCAGAAATGATAGAGGTGGCCAATTCAACAGTTTGGCATATTGTGAAAAAATGAGCACACTGGAGAGCTTGGGAACTCAAAGAGGTCTGGATGTCCAAGGAAGATAATAGTGGTGGATGATCACAGAATCCTTTCCTTAGTGAAGGAGAACCCCTTCACAACATCCACTGAAGTGAAAAACACTCTCCAGAAAGTAGGTGTACTAGTATCTAAGTCTACCATAAAGAAAAGACTTCCTGAGTGCAAATACAGAGGATTTACCACAAGGTGCAATCCATTAATTAGCTTGAAAATAGAAAGCCCGGATTAGCAAAAAATCAGCTAAAGAAACCACCAAGTTCTGGAAAAGCATTATATGGATAAATGAAACTAAGATCACCTGTACCAGAATGATGTAAGAAGAAAGTACGGAGAAGGCTTGGAACGGCTCATGATCCAAAGCACACCACATCCTCTGTAAAACATCGTTGAGACGCTGTGATGGCCGAGCATGCATAGCATGCATAGCTTCCAATGGCACTAGTGTTTATTGATGATGTGACTGAACACAGAAACAGGCTGATGAATTCTGAAGTGTACTGGGCTTTACTTTCTGCTCAGATTCCACCTAATGAAGCAAGGTTGATTGGACGGTGCTTTGCTGTACAGCTGGACAATGACCCAAAAATTTATGAGAAAGCAACCCCGGAGTTTTTTAAGGCAAAGAAGTGAAATATTCTTCAATGGCCAAGTCAATCACCAGATCTCAACCCTATTGAGCATGTATTTCACATACTTAACACAAAACGTTAGGCAGAAAGACCTACAAACAAGCAACAACTGGATTCAGCTGCAGTAAATGTCCGGCAAAGTATCACAAAGGAGGAAAGCCAGCGTATGGTGATGTCCATGGCTTCCAGCCTTCAGGCAGTCATTGTCTGCATTCTCTGTGAAGAATTAAAACTGAACATTTTATTTATGGTAAAGTAAATTTGTCCAATTACTTTTGAGCCTCTGAAATGAGGAGGCTTTGTAGAAAACTGGTTGTAGTTCCTAAACGTTTCACAGGATATTTTCGTTCAACCCCTTTAGTTAACCTGAAAGTCTCCACTGCAATTGAATTTCAGTTGTTTCATTTGAAACCAAAAATAGCGGCGTGAAGAGGCCAAATAATAAAGATTCGGTCACTGTCCGCATATTTCTGGACCTAACTGTATGTAATAAAATGAATTTTAGATGGGAAAATAATATTTTTCTTCAGATTTTTATGGGCTGGGGACTTTTTACTATTGTTTTTGGGCATATTTTGTATGTATATATTTTTACATTATTTTTTTTCCCAATAGATTATGAAAGAGCTCTAGGGGACCTGCCTGTCTGACTAGACTCCAGCACGGGTCGGCTCCATGCAGCTTCTCTCCACCTGCTGCCCCAGATTGACAGGTCTCTCCCTACGTGTGTATATGGACAGACTTGTGAATCACTGACAGCGGTCTCCACCATGACTCGATCTCTAGCGGGAGAGCAACTGGGTATTCATTTAGTCTTTTCTGGCTGTGTGTGATCGCACCATTCCCTTCCAGATGCTACCGATCACAGATAATATAGCAGTCTAGCGGTCAAGCTGTGATTGTTAGCATTTGGAAGGGAGGAGTTAAAAGTCCACACCTCCAGAGAAGACTTTTAAGAAACTCCTGGTTGGTCTGCAAGAAGAGATCCCACATACTACGCTCTTAATGCAACACTTATGACTATTTTTGCAATGGAGTGAACCAGATTAAAATGGAAAGAAATGTCTGAATCACGGGATTTTTATGAGTTTTTTTAGCAAATGACAAGTCGTCTTTAACTGTCTGAGATGGTCATCACAGTTTGCTTAATTTTAGCTTTGGAAAAGCTCACCCCATTTGTCCTTTCTGTTGACATTTAAAAAAAAACAGAAAAAACGTAATCCTATCCAAACATTTTATATTTGTCTGCTCTTACAAGCCCATGGGTTGTGGTATTTTTCAGGATTTTATGTAGTATGAATCCAGCCTCATTTCTGCTTCAAATAGATTTCACTCGGCCCGTAGAAGACATTTAGTCACGTCTCAAGGTGGTTGTTGAGCCGCCCTGCATTTAAGCCTAGCTATCATTAATCCGCTCCTACTAAGTGTCTTAATCTTCCAAAGAACAGATATATGAGGATTAATTTGAATGTGACCTAGTAACATGGGTATTTAAAACCAAGTAAGAAATCAGCTGCAATTAAGATCCATGCGTTTTTCAATGTCATCGGCTCACTATACATTTTCCTAATGAAGCATAGATATTGACTTCCTTTACACGGTATTATATGGTTTATCCAAACCTTTGTTATACATAATTGACATGCTTAACTTTAAATAACGCAAAAATGCAAGTTGTAATGTAAACTAGTTAAAGTGAGGCCACCATGTACAGCTGAATCCATAAGTTGCCAGATCAACAAACTAAAACTTACTCAAAATGTTTTGTATGTCTTCTTTGTACATGACACAAACAATTGTTCAAACAAATATAAATGGGCAGATCATTTCATTTATAATTCACTAATCACTACTTCAAACCAAGGTGACTGTCTTTAAATAGCTTGAAAAATTCCAGAAAACTATTTAGGAGCTTCTGAAAGGTTAAGATAATTTGAGTTAATTGGAGGTGTACATATGGCAGTAATTTAACGCTTAACTTCTAAATCTACTTGCTTCTATGCTTGACTTGGAAAATAACTAAAATTAAAAAAAACCTGTAATGAACAGTTCCGGGTGCATATTTCTAATCCCAGCCTATAGTAGCATAGATAAAGAGATCTTTAGAAAAAGTATTTCTAATTTATCCTTTATGATATGCTAATGAGGCCAGGGACTAGTTGCAGGGGCGTTATTTCCCTTGGCTAGTTGGTCGCCTTAGAATGTAAGCACACCCCTATAGGCATGCTAACAAGCCAATAAATGTGCAGCGTCAGAGGCATGATTACTCAACTCTTTGCTGCTGGTTTTTGGCTCAGTGCGCATGATCAGAAGTCCCTGAACTTCTGGTCATGCACACTATGAAGCCGGGTGTACGCATCCTGGCCTCAAGCCGATGTAATATGCACATGACCGGACATCTGGTGATTTCTGATTATACGCACTGAGCCAAAAACCAGTGGTGGCAGTAGAGAGATGAGAGCGACTATGCCTCTGACACTGCGCAGTCATTAGCTTGTTAGCACGCCCCTGTGGGAACCATGCTAAGGTGATCGACTAGCCAAGGGAAATAATGCCCTTGTGACTAGTTCTTGGCCTCATTAGCATATCATAAAGGATCTTTTGAAATACTTTTTCTAAAGATGTCTTTATCTATGCTATTATAGGCTGGGACTGCTAGACATGGATAAGTAATATGCACCTAGAACTGCTCGTGGTTCTGGGTGCATATTGCACCTGACTGATTCACTTTAAAATACCAGAAAAAGAATTGTGCATTTCCACAAGTCTGGTACAGCTATGGAAGCAATTTCCAAACACTTGAAGGTACCAAGTTCAAACAGAAATTGGCAAGTTTAAACACCATGAGACCACATAGCCATCATACCACCTAGGAAGGAGACATGTTCAGTCTTCTAAAAATTAATTCAACAGCAGCTAACAATATTGTGAAGAAGCTGGAGGAAACGGGTACACAAATATCAACATCAACAGTAAAACATGTCTTATGCCAAAATGACCTGAAATGCCCCTCAGCAAAGAATAAACATTGCTCTGAAAGTAGAATGAAAAAGCCAGGGTATATTTTGCAACCTCACATGGAGAGAAAGATATTAGGGCTGAGCGGATCTGGACTATAAAAGTCCGGATCCGCACGGTTTCAGCACTCTCTGTGTGCCGGGCGCGGGATTCCGGGTGCATGATCCGGATTTGGCAATTAATAAAAATAAACAAAACCAGAAATAAATCAGAGTTTCATACTTACAGAGACTCAGTGTCATTGCGGCACACTGCTTCCAGGTCGCGCTTTCACTTCCTGTACTGTGCACGCAATCACACAGCTTTCCATGCTTTCACCGCCCACCGGCCATCCTCTCATCTGTGATTGGTTCCAGGCTGACGCGCCCCCCAGCCTATGACAGCTCTACTGCAGTCATCGCTTATCGCGGCTCAGTAATAGGTTGCACTCAGAGCTGGCAATCTTCTCTATGGCTGCTCGCTCTGACATGTAGCAGAGCTGGATGTGTCTTCGTGGGACGTCATGGGGATTACACCGGAGCTGGAGGGGTGTGTTGGGGGGTTAAAAAAGTAAATAAAGTGGTGAAAGAGTGCGCATTTTGTACTTTATTTCAAATAAAGGATTTTTCTCTGTGTGTGTTTATTTACATTCACTTACAGGTTTGTGTGATGCAGGTATCTCATAGACGCCTGTGCCATCACAAACCTAGGGTTTAGTAGCAGCTGTGAGCTGTTATTAACCCCTGCTATTACCCCGATTGCCACCGCTCCAGGGCAATCGGGCAATCGAGATGAGCCGATATCGCGCCGGAATTGTCACATCTAATAGATGCAGCAATACTGGCAGCTGTGGGCTGAGAATATACCAGCCGGCGTTATCATGGATAGTGATGAAAATTAGGGGGAACCGCACGTCGGTACTTTTTTATTATTTATTTATTTAAAAATAAAAACCAAAAACACATGCGTTTTTTCTTAGACCGCAGTCACACTTGTGAGGGACTCCCACGAGTCTGACATCGCAGCACAGCCGAGACTTCTGACAGGAGCGTGCATATGTTTCTGTCTACATGCACGCTCATACTCAGACAGCGACAGGAGGCTGTGTCGGGTGTCATGTCAGACCCGCAAGAGTCTGACAGCGCATCACCCGCACACTTCTGACAGTGTGACCGGCAGACATTTGCACTGTTTTCCCCGCCCACCGGCAGTTCTCTCGTCTGTGACTGATTGCAGACAGACATGCCCCCAGCCTGTGACAGTGTCTACTCCAGTCATCGTGGCTCAGGCTACACTCAGAGCTGGCAGGCTTCTCTATGGCTGCTAGTTGTGAGATGTAGCAGAGCTGGATGTGTCATCGAGGGACGTCGTGTGGTTTACTGCAGGGTGTTGGGGGTTAATAAAGTTGTGAAGGAGGGTATGTTTGTATTTTATTCCAAATAAAGGATTTTTCTCTGCGTCTTGTTTATTTACATTCACTTACAGGTTTGTGATGCAGGTATCTCATAGATGCCTGTGCCATCACAAACCCAGGGTTTAGTAACAGCTGTGCACTGCTAATAACCTCTCATTACCCTGATTGGCACCGCATCACGTCACCGGGAAGGGCCGATATCGCACCGGGATTGTCACATCTAATACATGCGGCAATACCGGGCGGCTGCGGACTGGAATACCAGCCCCCAGTTGGCGTTATCTTGGCTGAGGATGAAAATTAGGGGAACCGCATGTCGTTTTTTTTTTAATTATTTAAATTTAAAAAAAAAACAAAAAAAACCGCCTGCGGTTTCACAGGAATCACACACGCGAGGGACTCGTGCGAGTCTGCCATAGCATCACCCGGCAAAGCCTCGCACATGTGAGTGGATACACAGCACAGATACAGCCCGACAGCTGGGGCTGCAGCCACGGGATATATCTGTGCAGCCAATTGTTTATTTTTTACCACTATGCTGACCGGCAGGCACTTGCACTGCTTTCCCCGCCCACCGGCTATCCTGGCGCCTATGATTGGTTGCAGTCAGCTAACACGCTGCCACTCAGGGTGGGGGCGCGTCTAGCTGCAACCAATTGTATGCGCTGGTGGGCAGTCAAAACAATGAATATTGAATTGTCTGCTCCGGAAGGGAATAGCGTGACCCGGAAGGAGAGTGCCGCCATGACAGCGCCTCGGTGAGTATGCCGCGCTCGCTCCTACCCCCTTATCCCCTCAACAAACGTTTTTAATCTCCGGATTCCGGTTTCCATTGACTTATATGGGCACCGGATCCCGGAGCAGATCGGACTCTTTTTAAAATCTGGCAGTGATCCGCCGCTCCCGGATTTTTGGGCGTTCGATCAGCTCTAAAAGATATATATTTTTGTCAATGTTTTTTGATCTGTTGAAACAAAAAATGGAACTGTTTAGCCATAATAAAAAAAAAATGGTGAAGGCTTTCAAGCCAAATAACACCATCTCAGCTGTAAGCCATTATGTTGTGTCGGTGCTTTGCTGTAAGAGGGAACAGTACTGTTCCCAAAAGATGTCATTATAAGGAAGTAAAATGTGGAAGATTATTGAGGCCAGCAGTCAGGAAGTCAAAACTTTGGCACAAATTGGTCCTCTAAAGGCAGTGGACCTAAACTTACTTCCAATGTTATTGCAAAATGTTATAAGGACAACATAGTGAAGGTAACGGAATGGATGGCCATTACAAAGTGCTGACCTCAGTCCCACAGAAAAATTATGAGCAGAAGTAAAATGAGACAAAATTCCAGCAACCTATTGTAAAAAGCTTGTAGAAGTCTATCCAAATAATCATCTTTAGCATGATTCTGACATCATTCTTAAAATATAGTAGTGATGTAAACTGACCTAAGAGAGTGAATGTGTCAAGCATAGTTTGTTTAACACTACAAGTCCCAGAAATTTCGAGCTCCCCCTGAAGTCCCGAAAGAGGTCAAATGACCCTTAGCCCAAACTGTAATTAAGGCCATTACTGTCGCACCACAGGTGGTTGGAAAACAACCTCCTGTGGTGCGACAGTAATGGCCTGAATTACAGAACAAAAGACGGTGATTATAGGATGTTAGCTAAAATCCTTCAGGTCATTCGACCCGTCTCTGGGTTCAAAGGTAGAAATGTTAAATGACCCCTCTCTGGGACTTCTAGTGTTGAAAAGTAAACTGTGCTTTATCCACCTCCCTGTGGCTTCCACTGAGTCTTTGCCACTCCTCCCGGTGTGTGTTATTGTCTGCAGCCAATCAGTGAGCTCAGGGGCTCTGCCTGGGTGGATAGCAAGAGCCGGTCAGATCCGCTAAGCTCACTGATTAGCTGTCAACATGACATCAGTGCTGCAGACCATACCAGACACTGGTAGAAGTGGTGGAGAGTCAGCATTTGACCTGGAAAGAGGGAGTAATTGACAGCCATTGTGAAAAAACGAATATTAATGAATGTGTCTAAAGCGGGCTTTACACGCTGCGACATCGCTAGCGATGTCACGAGCGATAGCACCCGCCCACGTCAGTGGCGCGTCACGGGGTGATCACTGTCGTAGCGAACCATATCGCTACGGCAGCGTCACACGTAATTACCTGTTCACTGACATTACTGTGGCTGCCGAACAATCTCTCCTTTTAAGGGGGAGGTTCGTTCAGCGTCACATCGGCGTCACTAAGGGGCCACCCAATAGAAGCGGAGGGGCGGAGATGAGCGGCTGGAACATCCCACCCACCTCCTTCCTTCCTCATTGCCGGCGACCGCAGGTACGATGTTGTTCCTCATTCCTGTGGTGTCACACATAGCGATGTGTGCTGCCGCAGGAACGACAAACAACCTGCATTTCAAACGAGGAACAATTTTTTAAAACTGAACGACATGTACACAACAAATGATTTGACACCTTTTTGCCATCGTTACTGATCGCAAAAAGGTGTCACACACGACGACATTGCTAACGAGGCCGGATTTTCATCACCAACACCGTGATCCCGACGATATCTCGTTAGCGATATCGTTGTGTGTAAATGGGCCTTTAGGTGTATGTAAACTAGCAAATGTGTGTAAACTTATTAAAGATGCTTAGGCAAACATAGTACTTCCTTTCCAAAAGTTAATTTGTTATTTTTTTTTTGCAGGCTGTGCGGGCGATTAATGGCTGCGATCAAAACACCACAGTGGAAGAATTTACTAATCGGGTTTTTGACAAAATTGATGTCAATGGAGATGGTAAGAATTAATTACCTGTTCAGAGAAAATTATTTGGCAACATTCAATGAAAGTATAAATAATATAATATAATGAATAATAGAACGAAAACTGCAACAATACTCATCTAGGCAATACTCATCAATACTCTTCACACGTCCGTGATTCTGGTACGTATGTTGCTGTTTTTACACGTACCTGAATCACGCACATACGCAGACACATTAAAAATCAATGCGCGCACATCAGTGATGTCTCACTGACCATGTTTCTGTGCGGCACACAAGCGTGTCCTTGTGTTCCGCACTGAGACAAGTCCATTTTTCTCTGGCATCACTGATGTCCCATGGACCACTCAGTGGTGTGTACTGTGTGACACGTACCAGAGAAAACACGTATCTTTGAAATAACATGATTTTTATACTCAGTTGTCTACAGCGATGCTGTCTCTGGCCACTGCTGTCTCCTGCTGGGGACAGGTGAGTATAGGAGTGCCTGATCTCTGTGAGCTATCACAGATAGCACACGGAGAACACACATGTACCAAAATCATGGCACACATTGGCCAAATGCATATTTAACACGTCAGTCAAAAACGTGTGTGTTTTTGACTGATGTGTGAAAGAGGCCTTACACAGAGTAGAGTGGAGGAGCAAGCACCATGTCCTCCAGAGCTGGCTGCTGTTTGAGGAGGCTGGTAGCATGACGCAGCCCAGGGACAACTTCTGTGTTACTGTGTCTTTATAGTTGTGTGAACCTCAATGTGTCTTTATAGTTGTGTGAACCAATCATTCCATTTTTTTCTATCACAGGGGAGCTGTCTTTGGAGGAATTTGTAGAGGGTGCTCGTAAAGACGAAGAATTTATGGATGTGATGATGAAGAGTCTGGACCTGACCCACATAGTGACCATGATTAATAACCGAAGGCACAGTGTGTGATTTGTAGGTGTCAGGAATTGGCTTATATTTGAGGTGGTTCAGGGTTTATTTTTCAGATGACATGGAAAGTTGGGACTCACTCACTCACTATTAAAGAGTCATCAGAAATCCAGTTAACATTATGGAATCAGTGCAAATTAAGTCTGTGTTAGCGCCCACTCACTTCAGATGTGGGCCTATGGCAAATAATCTGGTACCATGTCACGATAGATGAGAAATAACACATGTGAAAATGTGGAATAGCATAAGCAATGAGTTTACTCATAGCTTTTGCATAGCTACCAAAAAGAACAAAGATCTGTCCAATTACTACCTTTAGTAAAGATCTGACCCTTTCTGCAATCTTAATGAGTAACATTCACTATCTATAGGGATCTACAGTTCAACAAGACGAGAAGTAGCATGGGTACTTGTGTGTGGCATGGTACAAGTGTACAAGTACTTTTATTTAAAGGCAGCATTCAAGGCAAGACTGAAGTAATGAGTAATGCCTAGTGCCAGGCCTGAGTGTGTGAGGCATGATACAAGCAGCCCTCCTTCCGATTGTGGACTTGGCCTAACCCCTTTGTGCTTAGAACGTTGCACAAAGGGACCCTTATTCTGCAGATGTATGTGAGTCCAAGAGCCGAAGTCCTGCTGTATTTGTCAGAAATGAGATTACCTCTTTAAGATGTTCACACATTGCACTCATGTTGTAGCAAAAATACACCATTTTTCCCCAATTTTAAAAAAAAACTCTTGACGTGATGATACATTACATTGTAGTATGTCAGAGAAAGGACCAGAAGCACATTGGACACAGTCTTTATGAGAGCATTCAAATAATGATCTAGTTTACAATGGTAATGCAAAGTGTAAATAACAGGTATGAAATGATGTGATTATATAATTTCGGTATTTCCATCTTTGAATAATGTACTGTTTAGTGGTTTCAATGTTATCTATTCCAGTAAGGAGCATGATCAATCCCTGTATGTGATGGATATTGGAGTGCTCTCCACTGGGCACTCTGTATTTGTGTTCTTTGTATGTTTGTGCCTTCGTAAGCTGTAAATAAATGGCTGCTTTCTATAAATAAGCTGTAAATATTATAAGACTACATATGTTCTGTGTTTTAGAGTTACTTTTGTGTAAAAGTGCATTTGCACTTGCCAACCATGGCCAATAAATGACTGATAATGATCTGCAATATACAAGTTGACCGGCGGTCACATAATGGCCTGTTTAGACACAGATCATTTGTTCGTGCTGTTGTTTTGTGCATATTAACCATCTATTTACACAGAATAATGTGCTGTCAATAAAAATGATTTCAAAACCACCATGAATGATCCACTCAGTGGACGAAACAATATTTTTCTGGTTTGTCATGTGATTGTGGAGGTGGTCGAGTCCCTACGCTGTTTTATGCTATATGTTGTCTACCTATACTGCAAAAGATGTTTTATACTAAATGTAATATACGGTGTTGTATGTCATAAATGTGTGTTTTACATGTAAATGCTGCTAACGGAGTGTAGGCTCTCAATGTAGCAGAGCTGGGGCTGTTTGCCAGTGGGCACCATCTAGCGGGTGGGCTGCAGCAGCAATAGATTAGATATCTGATAGGAAAGGGTTAAGTCGAGGTAGAGGAGGAGTGAAAGATGGCAAGTGGGTTGGCTGGTAGTGAGGGCCTTGTGGTGGGCCAGTTTTGAATAGGGTTAAAGTAAGGCCGGCGTCATACTTGCGAGTGACTCACATAGCATCACCCGGCACGGCCGCACACTCTCCTGACAGGAGCGGGTTGGCTGCATGTATTTCTATGTAGCTGAGACACTCGTGTCCAGAGAGTGTGCAGCTGTGCCAGATGATGCGATGCGATTCACTCGCAAGTGTGACTCCGGCCTAAAAGATGACATGGCTACAGTGTCAGTGCAAGCCGGGGAACCTTGATTTAACCTCGCAAGGTCCGGAACCTATGGCTCACCCCAGCAGGCTTAGCGAGTTGTGCAACCAGAGAAGCCATCAGGGCCAAGAAGCACACAATGGTGTAAGGAAAGGTGGGGGGGAACGGAGACACAGACCCGGCAGCTTGAGGAACAGTTCCAAGACAGGTCAAGAAAGAGTACCCCAGAAACAGTAGAATCAGAACCATGAGGAATGAGGCCATGTCTGTTATAATGGTGTGAAAAATAAACTGAACACGTTTGTTTGCCAAGTAAACTCTGTTGTTGCATGGTTTACTATTTCATTTATGACGGGTACTGAAGTGGGGTGATGAGCACCAGCCTGAAGAAACCAGTAAGTGTCGCACACCCCATTGGAAGTATGACGAAGGACTACAGCGCCCGTATGGCTCGGCGTCTGTGCCTTCCTTCATGGTTGTCGTAATGTTTGTGCAAGCTGATAAACACTCTAATGAACACTCATTCCAAATTATTGGCTTATCTAAATATGCTATTAGGCCATTAGATGTTATTTATATTGGCCTTATAAGTCTCTGATAGGAACTGGCACAGTTTACCCTTAAGCCCTCGTCACATTTAACGACTTACCAGCGATCCCGAAAACGATGCGACCTGATAAGGATCTCTGGTAAGTCGCAGGGAGGTCGCTGGGGAGATGTCACACAGTCAGACCTTACCAGCGACGCAGTAATGATCAGCGACCTGTATAACGATGAGCGACCTGTATAGGAGGTTGTTGGTAGGTGTCAAACACAGTGCTGTGTCCTGCCCAGCAGGATATCGGCTTTGCATAAAATAAACCAGAAAAGTGTGTAACGATCAGCGATTTCACAGCAGGGGCCAGGTCGCTGCTTAGTATCACACATAACGAGATCGCAGGTGAGACCCCTATTACGTCACAAAACCTGTGACTCAGCAGCGATCTCGCTAGCGATCTCATTATGTGAGAAGTGTGACGCCCTGGCCGAGCCAGGTGGTCACAGATAGGGCCCCGCATTACACCAGTCCCCTAACAAGGTGACAGCAGCCAAACATTTAAAACCCTAGTCACCCACCTCAGTGCTTGATGGACACACCAGGGGGCGGAGCCAGGCGGTTGGTAGTCGCCCACCGAGGAGTTCAGATGGCCTGAGGCGGGAAAGTAACCAGAGTCTAGTCCTGAAGTTCAAATCTAGAGGTCAGGCCTGTGTGTCAGGCCTGAAGCAAACTGAACCAGTGGCAGGGTAGGAGCCCTGGTGCTGCTGGCTAGGAGGCAGACAGCAGTCTCCGTCTGCAGGAGCCGGGAAGATGGCTTGGTGGAACCGAGGTGGACCGGGACAGGGTAGTGGCCCGCAGGTACCGACCCGGGGAACCGACTCGGAAACCGGAGCACAAAGGGGGGTACTCAGACCCTGAAGCTATGTCCAGAAGCTACTGGGGGCCAGATAATTAACTGATTGCGGCCAGGACTATAGGCCCTGTCCCACCTAAAGTCCCGACTGAAGGCAACAGCCCAACGAGGGGGATAGAAAGCCACCGCCACGACAGAGAGATCCCACGGGCCAGCGTCTGCTGGCAAAGGGCTCCTTAGGCAACCAGAAGTCGGGGAGCAGACTCCTGAAGTTGCAAGCGCAGGTAGTCCACAATCACAAAACAGGTGCAGGAGAAAGATGGAGACCACCAACCGGGTGGGGGACCAGACTGCAGCCGGCTGCGGGCACCGACCACCATCACCTTGGTTTACCAGAGACTCATGTGTTTACTAATAATGAGTTCATCAGTGCCCTCCAGCCGCCCATCTCCCTGCACCGCCCAACTCCCTCAGCGGGTCCCGTGGCCACCATCCCTGCCCATGGAGGGGTTAACAACTTGCTGCGCAACATCTACCCCGGGTGCCCTGTAACTGCAGCGGTGGTGTCCACCTTCACCACATCCCGTGGGTGGCGTCACCAACTTAACACGGCTCCGGCCGTACACCTACGTCCCCAAACCGCCAACCCCTTTTTGATCGGAGTGACCGCAGGACTCCCGGGTCCGGAGACCCTCGAGCCACCCACTGAAGGTCCGGACCCGAGTGGCTCGGCTGCCGAGCACGGGGCGGCACAGAAGTACCCCTTACAGTCATAGTGATATGTATACAGAGGTAACATTATCAGTTAGCAGCACTTTACATAGTGTGTACAAAATAAGCTCCATATTTTAGCCATACTCAAACCTTTATACACAAAAAACACTTTTACGTATTGTAAGCCAACAGAGAGTGAGGGGAAACACATGCAGGCATGGGAGATGCTGCTAATGCTGATCAGTATTGCGGTGTTTTTTGAGCCAGACTCTAAAGGCAACCATTAGCATTACTACAATTTTTTCTCAGGAGATCCGTGACTTTCAGCCTATTACTGTTTAGCCCCAATAAGGAGCGTTTAATGACTATGCCATATACAGGGGCCCAAAGGTCCTTGCAAAAAATGGAAAACAAGAACATAAAGCAGAGCGCAACAGTAGATGACACAATAAACAGAACAACCACAAATTAAAGTGGAGAACAATTCACCATTAAGGGAAGAAAAGAGGCTTTAACACCTGCATTATTTCTTTTCCTTTTATTACCTAGTGGACTTGCTATGGTCAATTGAAACTGATGTTAGGATGTAATTAAAATACCAAAGAGAAATCAGACTCTGGCTAAGTAGTTAAAGGAATTATCAAGTCATCCCATGCCCATATACCCAACAAGGACATATGGTTGTCAATGCAGAGGATTATATATGACAACAGTACGGAACAGCTGAAAAGTGACAAACAAATGAGACACAACTTTGGCCAATTTAGTTGCTGATAAGTGGTAAATCAGATGTACTGTGAGATTTTGCATAAATGGAAGACATCTTCAATAAAAGGGTCAAAAGGTAATGGAAGCACATAGAAAGATTGTGAACATTATAGCAAATGAAAAATTGCAGAAGGCATTGGAGAAAAAATAATATAAGATTATTACTAGGGATGATCGAATACCCTATTATTCGCGTCGACGGATAACCGACGAATACCTCGCCGCTATTCGAGTATTCGGCAATATTCAACCCCCAATGTAAGTCTATGGGAAACCAGAATAATTTCACGTTGGACCTGTCGGTGACCTGTGGTGACTGAGGAAAAGGCTGAAACAGTACGGGCACAGCCTATAGAAGGTGCCTGACTGCAGTTCAGGTGTCTTTGAATAACGTGGTCAGAGCAGCACACGGCGTTTACGTATTCACCAGAACACCTCTCAATCCAAAGTAAAAGAGTGGAAGTTGCTAAGAAACAGTTTCTAGTGCCTAATCACTGTAATAAAACATCAAATAAAGCCCCGACCTCCAAAAAAAAACACTTTAGCATATGTTCACACGTTTCATTTTTATTAGAAAGGGCTATAACTTATATACATTATATTGCTGTCTGTTTCACACCTCCTTTTTTGGGACATATTTGACAGCACTTTAAAAGGTCAGCTACAATGTGCCCGTTGGGATGTTGATGTTGACCTTGCCCTCCTCCTCCTCCTCCACCAGCACCACCGGCTCCAGTGGCCCTCTACTCAAATGTAGGAAGGGCCACTGACTGTCCTCAATCCTCAGACTTCTTAGGGCTCTCAGGTGGGCCCTGTAACATACATTGGGGAGGGATGGCAGTCATTTGTAGTTTTCTGTGTCCCCTATTTTAGTGTGAAAGTTGGAATACGTACTCCAAAACACTTTACAGTGCTATTGCCAATGTGGCCATTTGGGTGTTGGCCTTGCCCTCCTCCTTCTCCTCCTCCAACACCACCGGCTAAAGTGGCCCTCTATTCAAATTCTATACAAATGATTCAGTAATGTATGTTTTATGGACAAATTAATGCCACGCTGGTACATCAAAGCTGATGTCGTTGATGATTGCATCTGACCAAAAGCAGGTTAGGAGCAGGAGGCATCATCGCCTGCTTACTAGACCGCAGTTTGTGAAGCATGCAGCACCGTGGAAGTGGCAGAGTTTGGAGTCTGGAACTCAGGCTTTATTCCACTAGCTAACACCGAGGATTTAAAAAAAATCAGTTTCCCCAGGGGGAATGGTTGAAACACCATGGAGCACTGCATCAGTAGGTACTCCCAACCATGGCCGGCTTTAGGCATGTGAGACTTGCGCGGTCGCACAGGGCGCCGACGGCCAAGCTTCAGGGGGGGCTTGATATGGAGAAGGGGCGGCTTGGTTTGGAGGGGGCTTGATATGGAGATGGGGCAGCATGGGGGGGCTTGGTTTGGAGGGGGCTTGATATTGAGAAGGGTCAGCATGGGGGGGGTCTTGGTTTGGAGGGGCTTAAAATGGAGAAGGGGCACCATGGGGGGCTTGGTTTGGAGGGGCTTGATATGGAAAAGGGGCAGCATGGGGGGGCTTGGTATGGAGGGGGCTTGATATGGATAAGGGGCAGCATGGGGGGCTTGGTTTGGAGGGGCTTGATATGGAGAAGAAGCAGCATGGGGGGGCTTGGTTTGGAGGGGCTTGATATGGAGAAGGGGCAGCATGGAGGGGCTTAGTTTGGAGGGGCTTGATATGCAGAAGGGGCACCATGGGGGGGGGCTTGGTATGGAGGCAGCTTGATATGGAGAAGAAGCAGCATGGGGGGGCTTGATATGGAGAAGGGGCAGCATGGGGGGGCTCGGTATGGAGGGGGCTTGATATGGGGAAGGGGCAGCATGGGGTGGCTTGATATGGAGAAGGGGCAGCATGGGGGGCAGCATGGGGGGTGGGGGGGCTTGATATGGAGAAGGGGCAGCATGGGGGGCTCTGTATGGAGGGAGCTTGTTATGGAGAAGGGGCAGCATGGGGGGGCTCGGTATGGAGGGGGCTTGATATGGAGAAGGGGCAGCATGTGGGGGCTTGATATAGAGAAGGGGAAGCATGGGGGGCAGCATGGGGGGGCTTGATATGGAGAAGGGGCAGCATGGGGGGCTCGGTATGGAGGGGGCTTGACAACACAGAGGAAGAATGGTTGTGCACCACTGCCTGTCACCTGCGGTACCGCGTATGCCTGGGGTATTCACTTGCTGGCGATTCAGTCCAGCGCGGGGTGCGCGTCGCAGATAAGAATCCAAGGATGGTAGGAGGTAAGAAAAAGAAACCGCACTCCTTTGCTTGTGCTGGGATCTTTTATTCAAAACGGTGCATGGTAAAAAGGCTGGAGGTAATCCATATGTCAGCTCCTGCTATGGACGACGGCCGTTTCGCCTATTAATTAGGCTTCCACAGGTCCACCCTAATTAATAGGTGAAATGGCCGTCGTCCATAGCAGGAGCTGACATATGGATTACCTCCAGCCTTTTTACCATGCACCGTTTTGAATAAAAGATCCCAGCACAAGCGAAGGAGTGCGGTTCCTTTTTCTTACCTCCTACCATCCATGGAGGGGGCTTGATATGGAGAAAGGGCAGCATGGGGGGGCTCGGTATGGAGGGGGCTTGATATGGAGAAGGGGCAGCATGGGGGGGCTTGATATGGAGAAGGGGCAGCATGGGGGGCAGCATGGGGGGGCTTGATATGGAGAAAAGGCAGCATGGGGGTTCTCGGTATGGAGGGGGCTTGATATGGAGAAAGGGCAGCATGAGGGGACTCGGTATGGAGGGGGCTTGATATGGAGAAGGGGTAGCATGGGGGGCTTGGTTCGGATGAGCTTGATATCGAGAAGGGACGGCTTGGTTTGGAGGGGGCTTGATATGCAGAAGGGACGGCTTTTTTTGGAGGGGGCTTGATATGGAGAAGGGGCAGCATGGTGGTCTTAGTTTGGAGGGGCTTGATATGGAGAAGTAGCAGCATGGGGGGGATTGGTTTGGAAAGGCTTGATATGGAGAGGGGGCAGCATGGAGAGGCTTGGTTTGGAGGGGCTTGATATGGAGAAGGGACAGCATGGGGGGCTTGGTATGGAGGGGGCTTGATATGGAGACAGGGCAGAATGGGAGGCTTGGTTTGGAGAGGCTTGATATGGAGAAGGGGCAGCATGGGGGGTCGGTATGGAGGGGGCTTGATATGGAGAAGGGGCAGCATGGGGGCGCTCGGTAAGGAGGGGGCTTGATATGGAGAAGGGGCAGCATGGGGGGGCTCAGTATGGAGGGGGGCTTGATATGGAGAAGGGGCAGCATGGGGAGGCTTTGTATGGAGGGGGCTTGATATGAAGAAGGGACAGCATGAGGGGGCTTGATATGGAGAAGGGGCAGCATGGGGGGCTTGATATGGAGAAGGTGCAGCATGGGGGGCTTGATATGGAGAAGGGGCAGCATGGGGGGGCTCGGTATGGAGGGGGCTTGATATGGAGAAGGGGCAGCATAGGGGGCTCGGTATGGAGGGGGCTTGATGTGGAGAAGGGGCAGCATGGGGAGGATTGATATGGAGAAGGGGGGGTATGGGGGGGCTTGATATGGAGAAGGGGGGGTATGAGGGGGCTTGTTATGGAGAAGGGGGGGTATGGGGGGGCTTGATATGGAGAAGGGGCAGCATGGGGGGGCTCGGTATGGAGGGGGCTTGATATGGAGAAGGGGCAGCATGGGGGCGCTCGGTATAGAGGGGGCTTGATATGGAGAAGGGGCAGCATGGAGGGGGCTTGATATGGAAAAGGGGCAGCATGGGGGGCTTGATATGGAGAAGGGGCAGCATGGGGGGGCTTGATATGGAGAATGGGCAGCATGGGGGGCTTGATTTGGAGGGGCTTGATATGGAGAAGGGGCGGCTTGGTTTGGAGGGGGCTTGATATGGAGAAGGGGCAGCTTGGTTTGAAGGGGGCTTGATATGGAGAAGGGGCAGCATGGAGGGGCTTGGTTTGGAGGGGGCTTGATATGGAGAATTGGCAGAATGGGGGGGCTTGGTTTGGAAGGGCTTGATATCGAGAAGGGACGGCTTGGTTTGGAGGGGGCTTGATATGGAGAAGGGGCGGCTTGGTTTGGAGGAGCCTTGATATGGAGAAGGGGCAGCATGGGGGGCTTGGTTTGGAGGGGCTTCATATGGAGAAGGGGCAGCATGGGGGAACTTGGTTTGGAGGGGCTTGATATAAAGAAGGGGCAGCATGGGGGGGCTTGGTATGGAGGGAGCTTGATATGGAGAAGGGGCAGCATAGGGGGGCTTGGTTTGGAGGGTCTTGATATGGAGAAGGGGCAGCATGGAGGGGCTTGATATGCAGAAGGGGCAGCATGGGGGGGCTCAGTATGGAGGGGGCTTGATGTGGAGAAGGGGCAGCATGGGGAGGATTGATATGGAGAAGGGGCAGCATGGGGGGCTCGGTATGGAGGGGGCTTTATATGGAGAAGGGGCAGCATGGGGGTGCTTGATATGGAGAAGGGGGGGTATGGGGGGGCTTGATATGGAGAAGGGGGGGTATGGGGGGGCTTGATATGGAGAAGGGGGGGTATGGGGGGGCTTGATATGGAGAAGGGGCAGCATGGGGGGGCTCGGTATAGAGGGGGCTTGATATGGAGAAGGGGCAGCATGGAGGGGGCTTGATATGGAAAAGGGGCAGCATGGGGGGCTTGATATGGAGAAGGGGCAGCATGGGGGGGCTTGATATGGAGAATGGGCAGCATGGGGGGCTTGATTTGGAGGGGCTTGATATGGAGAAGGGGTGGCTTGGTTTGGAGGGGGCTTGATATGGAGAAGGGGCAGCTTGGTTTGGAGGGGGCTTGATATGGAGAAGGGGCAGCCTGGAGGGGCTTGGTTTGGAGGGGGCTTGATATGGAGAAGGGGCAGCATGGGGGGGCTTGGTTTGGAGGGGCTTGATATCGAGAAGGGACGGCTTGGTTTGGAGGGGGCTTGATAAGGAGAAGGGGCGGCTTGGTTTGGAGGGGCCTTGATATGGAGAAGGGGCAGCATGGGGGGCTTGGTTTGGAGGGGCTTCATATGGAGAAGGGGCAGCATGGGGGAACTTGGTTTGGAGGGGCTTGATATAAAGAAGGGGCAGCATGGGGGCGCTCGGTATAGAGGGGGCTTGATATGGAGAAGGGGCAGCATGGAGGGGGCTTGATATGGAAAAGGGGCAGCATGAGGGGCTTGATATGGAGAAGGGGCAGCATGGGGGGGCTTGATATGCAGAAGGGGCAGCATGGGGGGGCTCAGTATGGAGGGGTCTTGATATGGAGAAGGGGCAGCATGGGGGGGCTTGGTTTGGAGGGGCTTGATATTGAGAAGGGACGGCTTGGTTTGGAGGGGGCTTGATATGGAGAAGGGGCGGCTTGGTTTGGAGGGGCCTTGATATGGAGAAGGGGTAGCATGGGGGGGTTTGGTTTGGTGGGGCTTGATATGGAGAAGGGGCAGCATGGAGGGGGGTTGGTTTGGAGGGGCTTGATATGGAGAAGGGGCAGCATGGGGGGGGCTTGGTATGGAGGTGGCTTTATATTGAGAAGGTGCAGTATCGGGGGGCTTGGTTTGGAGGGCTTGATATGGAGAAGGGGCGGCTTGAGGGGCTTGATATGGAGAAGGGGAAGCATGGGGGGGGGGTTGGTATGGAGTGGGCTTGATATGGAGAAGGGATAGCATGGGGGGACATGGTATGGAGGGGGCCTGATATTGAGAAGGGGCAGCATGGGGGGCTCGGTATGGAGTGGGCTTGATATGGAGAAGGGGCAGCATGGGGGGACTTGGTATGGAGGGGGCTTGATATTGAGAAGGGGCAGCATGGGGGGGCTCGGTATGGAGGGGGCTTGATATGGAGAAGGGGCAGCATGGGGGGGCTTGATATGGAGAAGAGGCAGCATGGGGGGCTTGATATGGAGAAGGAGCAGCATGGGGGGGCTTGATATAGAGAAGGGGCAGCATGGGGGGGCTCGGTATGGAGGGGGCTTGATATGGAGAAGGGGCAGCATGGAGGGGGCTCGGTATGGAGGGGGCTTGATGTGGAGAAGGGGCAGCATGAGGGGCTCGGTATGGAGGGGGCTTGATATGGAGAAGGGGCAGCATGGGGAGGATTGATATGGAGAAGGGGCAGCATGGGGGGCTCGGTATGGAGGGGGCTTTATATGGAGAAGGGGCAGCATGGGGGTGCTTGATATGGAGAAGGGGGGGTATGGGGGGGCTTGATATGGAGAAGGGGGGGTATGGGGGGGCTTGATATGGAGAAGGGGGGGTATGGGGGGGCTTGATATGGAGAAGGGGCAGCATGGGGGGGCTCGGTATAGAGGGGGCTTGATATGGAGAAGGGGCAGCATGGAGGGGGCTTGATATGGAAAAGGGGCAGCATGGGGGGCTTGATATGGAGAAGGGGCAGCATGGGGGGGCTTGATATGGAGAATGGGCAGCATGGGGGGCTTGATTTGGAGGGGCTTGATATGGAGAAGGGATGGCTTGGTTTGGAGGGGGCTTGATATGGAGAAGGGGCAGCTTGGTTTGGAGGGGGCTTGATATGGAGAAGGGGCAGCCTGGAGGGGCTTGGTTTGGAGGGGGCTTGATATGGAGAAGGGGCAGCATGGGGGGGCTTGGTTTGGAGGGGCTTGATATCGAGAAGGGATGGCTTGGTTTGGAGGGGGCTTGATATGGAGAAGGGGCGGCTTGGTTTGGAGGGGCCTTGATATGGAGAAGGGGCAGCATGGGGGGCTTGGTTTGGAGGGGCTTCATATGGAGAAGGGGCAGCATGGGGGAACTTGGTTTGGAGGGGCTTGATATAAAGAAGGGGCAGCATGGGGGCGCTCGGTATAGAGGGGGCTTGATATGGAGAAGGGGCAGCATGGAGGGGGCTTGATATGGAAAAGGGGCAGCATGAGGGGCTTGATATGGAGAAGGGGCAGCATGGGGGGGCTTGATATGCAGAAGGGGCAGCATGGGGGGGCTCAGTATGGAGGGGTCTTGATATGGAGAAGGGGCAGCATGGGGGGGCTTGGTTTGGAGGGGCTTGATATTGAGAAGGGACGGCTTGGTTTGGAGGGGGCTTGATATGGAGAAGGGGCGGCTTGGTTTGGAGGGGCCTTGATATGGAGAAGGGGTAGCATGGGGGGGTTTGGTTTGGTGGGGCTTGATATGGAGAAGGGGCAGCATGGAGGGGGGTTGGTTTGGAGGGGCTTGATATGGAGAAGGGGCAGCATGGGGGGGCTTGGTATGGAGGTGGCTTTATATTGAGAAGGTGCAGTATCGGGGGGCTTGGTTTGGAGGGCTTGATATGGAGAAGGGGCGGCTTGGGGGGCTTGATATGGAGAAGGGGAAGCATGGGGGGGTTGGTATGGAGTGGGCTTGATATGGAGAAGGGATAGCATGGGGGGACATGGTATGGAGGGGGCCTGATATTGAGAAGGGGCAGCATGGGGGGCTCGGTATGGAGTGGGCTTGATATGGAGAAGGGGCAGCATGGGGGGACTTGGTATGGAGGGGGCTTGATATTGAGAAGGGGCAGCATGGGGGGGCTCGGTATGGAGGGGGCTTGATATGGAGAAGGGGCAGCATGGGGGGGCTTGATATGGAGAAGAGGCAGCATGGGGGGCTTGATATGGAGAAGGAGCAGCATGGGGGGGCTTGATATAGAGAAGGGGCAGCATGGGGGGGCTCGGTATGGAGGGGGCTTGATATGGAGAAGGGGCAGCATGGAGGGGGCTCGATATGGAGGGGGCTTGATGTGGAGAAGGGGCAGCATGAGGGGCTCGGTATGGAGGGGGCTTGATATGGAGAAGGGGCAGCATGGGGGGGGCTTGATATGAAGAAGGGGCAGCATGGGGGGGCTTGATGTGGAGAAGGGGCAGCATGGGGTGCAGCATGGGGGGGCTTGATATGGAGAAGGGGCAGCATGGGGGGCTCTGTATGGAGGGGGCTTGATATAGAGAGGGGGCAGCATGGGGGGGGCTCAGTATGGAGGCGTCTTGATATGGAGAAGGGGAAGCATGGGGGGGCTTGGTTTGGAGGGGGCTTGATATGGAAAAGAGGCAGCATGGGGGGGCTTTGTTTGAAGGGGCTTAATATGGAGAAGGGGTAGCATGGGGGGCTTGGTTTGGAGGGGCTTGATATGGAGAAGGGGAAACATGGGGGGGCTTGGTTTGGAGGGGCTTGATATGGAGAAGGGGCAGCATGGGGGGGGCTCGGTATGGAGAGGTCTTGATATGGAGAAGGGGCAGCATGGGGGGCTCGGTATGGAGGGGGCTTGATATGGACAAGGGGCAGCATGGGGGGGCTTGATATGAAGAAGGGGCAGCATGGGGGGGCTCGGTATAGAGGGGGCTTGATATGGAGAAGGGGCAGCATGGGGGGGGGCTTGGTTTGGAGGGGCTTGATATGGAGAAGGGGCAACATGGGGGGGCTTGGTTTGGATGGGCTTGATATGGAGAAGGGGCAGCATGGGGTGGCTTGATATGGAGAAGGGGCAGCATGGGGGGGCTCGGTATAGAGGGGGCTTGATATGGAGAAGGGGCAGCATGGGGCAGCTTGATATGGAGAAGGGGCAGCATGGGGGGTTTGATATGGAGAAGGGGCAGCATGGGGGGGCTTGATATAGAGAAGGGGCAGCATGGGGGGGCAGCATGGGGGGCTTGATATGGAGAAGGGGCAGCATGGAGGGGCTCAGTATGAAGGGGTCTTGATATGGAGAAGGAGCAGCATGGGGGGCTTGGTTTGGAGGGGCTTGATATGAAGAAGGGGAAGCATGGGGGGGCTTGGTTTGGAGGGGCTTGATATGGAGAAGGGGCAACATGGGGGGGGCTTGGTTTGTAGGGGCTTGATATGAAGAAGGGGCGGCATGGGGGGCTTGGCATGGAGGGGGCTTGATATGGAGAAGGGGCAGCATGGTGGGGCTTTGTTTGGAGGGTGCTTGATATGGAGAAGGGACAGCATGGAGGGGCTTGGTTTGGAGGGGCTTGATATGCAGAAGGGGCAGCATGGGGGGCGCTTGGTATGGAGGGGGCTTGATATGGAGAAGGGGCAGCATGGGGGGGACTTGGTATGGAGGAAGCTTGATATGGAGAAGGGGCAGCATGTGGGGCTCAGTATGGTGGGGCTTGATATGGAGAAGGGGCAGCATGGGGGGCTTGATATGCAGAAGGGGCAGCATGGGGGGCTCAGTAAGGAGGGTGCTTAATATGGAGAAGGGGCAGCATGGGGGGCTTGATATGGAGAAGGGGCAGCATGGGGGAGCTTGATATGGAGAAGGGGCAGCATGGGGGGGCTTGGTATGAAGGGGGCTTGATATGGAGAAGGGGCAGCATAGGGGGGCTCGGTATGGAGGGGGATGATATGGAGAAGGGGCAGCATGGGGGGCTTGATATGGAGAAGGGGAAGCATGGGGTGGCTTGATATGGAGAAGGGGCAGCATGGGGGCCTTGATATGGAGAAGGAGCAGCATGGGGGGCTTGATATGGAGAAGAGGCAGAATGGGGGGGCTTGATATGGAGAAGGGGAAGCATGGGGGGTTCAGTATGGAGGGGGTTGATATGGAGAAGGGGCAGAATGGGGGGGCTTGATATGGAGAAGGGGAAGCATGGGGGGTTCAGTATGGAGGGGCTTGATATGGAGAAGGGGCGGCTTGGTTTGGATTGGAGGGGGATTGATATGGAGAAGGGGCGGCTTGGTTTGGAGGGGGCTTGATGTGGAGAAGGGGCAGCATGGAGGGGCTTGGTTTGGAGGGGGCTTGATATGGAGAAGGGGCAGCATGGGGGAGCTTGGTTTGGAGGGGCTTGATTTAGAGAAGGGGCAGCATGGGGGGGCTTGGTATGGAGGTGGCTTGATATGGAGAAGGGGCAGCATAGGGGGGCTTGATTTGGAGGGGCTTGATATGGAGAAGGGGCAGCATGGAGGGGCTTGATATGCAGAAGGGGCAGCATGGGGGGGCTTGGTATGGAGGGGGCTTGATGTGGAGGAGAGGCAGCATGGTGGGGCTTGATATGGAGAAGGGGCAACATGGGGGGGCTCGATATGGACGGGGCTTGATATAGAGAAGGGGCAGCATGGGGAGGGATCGGTATGGCGGGGGCTTGATATTGAGAAGGGGCAGCATGAGGGGGCTCAGTATGGGGGGGCTTGATATGGAGAAGGGGCAGTATGGGGGGGCTCGGTATGGACGGGGCTTGATATAGAGAAGGGGCAGCATGGGGAGGGATCGGTATGGCGGGGGCTTAATATAGAGAAGGGGCAGCATGGGGAGCGTTAAGTTAGGAGTCTGGGAGGGCCCGGTATGCAGAATGCGAAGCATAAGGCTCATTATAGAGTGGGGAAAGCATGGGGTGGCAGTGCAGTGGGGGCTGCATGGAGCGGTGGGGACAGTGGAAGACATAGTTCATAAGTGAGTAAGGTGTGGAGGGTATAATTCATAGTGGGGAGGACAGTGGGGTGTTTTTTATGTGAGGGGGCATGGTGTCATATTTCACTATGGACAGTGTAGTGGGAATATGTTATAGGAGAGAATAATTTGGAGGCCGTATACTATAAGTGAGATGGTGTGGGGTCATTTTTTGTGCAGGGCAATTATTTATTTCTGGGCACAGCCTAGGGCTTAGTTATGGTCGTTATTCTTTAGTGAGAAGCATTACATTGGCACAGTTTGTCTTAAAGAGAATCTGTCAACAGGTTTTTGCCACCTAATCTGAGAGCAGCATAATGTAGGGGCAGAGATCCTGATTCCAGCGATGTGTCACTTACTGGGCTGGTTGTGTAGTTTTGATAAAATCACATTTTAATCAGCAGTAGCTTATCATGCTGCAGGTAGTCCAGCATATTGAGCACATACATGAGCTTTGTATAACTGCTAGATCTGCAGCAGAGAAAATGACAGTAAACAGCTCAGTAAGTGACACAAATCACTGGAATCAGGGTCTCTGTCTCTACAAGCTGCATATGCTGCTCTCAGATGGGGAAGGAAAACCTGGTGACAGATTCCCTATACAGGCACTGTTTCGATATGTGCTGCAAAAGACCAGACGAGAGGGAAGTCTTGGGAGATGCAGGACAATGTGTTGCTAAGAATGATGAAATTTTAAATAAATCTTTTACTCCCAAAATGCCAATTAATCTGCAGACACATTTATATAGGGGACGTCACACTGGCATATACAGTTTTAACTTAATATTTTATTTTATATATGCAGACGGTTCTGTCCCCCTGGTGCGGCCGATGTCTTGGTGCAGAGGTGCACTCTCCTATTTGCATATTAAAGACAGTCCCTCGTCTTAACTAACAGACGTCCTTTGGTGAGAGTCAGTGATGTATAAAATGACTTAGCATTTCTGCACGTGTCCTGACACTGGAGGAGCAGAGTAGCCCTCCAAGTGTCAGCGTGGGTGTGCACACAATGTGACTGCAGTGTCAGTGTGGGTGTGCACACAATGTGACTGCAGTGTCAGTGTGGGTGTGCACACAATGTGACTGCAGTGTCAGTGTGGGTGTGCGCACAATGTGACTGCAGTGTCAGTGTGGGTGCGTGCACAATGTGACTGCAGTGTCAGTGTGGATGCGCGCACAATGTGACTGCAGTGTCAGTGTGCATGCGCGCACAATGTGACTGCAGTGTCAGTGTGGGTGCGCACACAATGTGACTGAAGTGTCAGTGTGGGTGCGTGTACAATGTGACTGCAGGTACATTCTGACACCTGGTTGCTCCATGTATGTGACTGCAGATTCAATGAGGAGCAAGGGTGTTGCAGTGAGCAGACAGCACATCAAAGCGCCGTATCCCCCTCCTCACTGGCGCTGCTCACTTGGTATACTTCCAGGTGCATCAAGTGGCAGCTACAGACACAGGATCCAGGCATTAGAACGCAGCACTGATACTGAAGGGTACTTTACACACTGCGATCTCGCTAGCGAGATCGCAAGTGATCGTACCCACCCTCGTCGGTTGTGCGACACGGGCAAATTGCTGCCCGTGGCGCACGACCTTGTTAGTCCCCGTCACACGGACTTACCAGCCCTGCGACGTCGCTCTGGACGGCGAACCGCCTCCTTTCTAAGGGGGCGGTTCGTGCGGCGTCACAGCGATGTCACACGGCAGGCGGCCAATAGAAGCGGAGGGGCGGAGATGAGCGGGACATTACATCCCGCCGACCTCCTTCCTTCCGCATTGTTGGCGGGACGTAGGTAAGGAGATGTTCGTCGCTCCTGCAGTGTCACACACAGCGATGCGTGGTGCCGCAGGAATGAGGAACAACATCGCTAATAAGCAGACAACGATTTTTGGTTTCAGGATGACCTCTCCACGGCAAACGATTTTGACCTCTTTTGCGATCGTTTAAGGTCGCTCGTAAGTGTCACACACAGCGATCTCGTTAATGAAGCCGGATGTGCGTCACAAACACCGTGAGCCTGATGATAATTCACTAACGATATCGCAGCGTGCAAAGCCCCATTGAGTGTGCCGCTGTGCTCCTCCTGTGTTGGGTGCACACCCGCACTGACGCTTGGAGTGTGCCGTTGTGCTCCTCCTGTGTTGGGTACACACCTGCACTGACACTGAGTGTACTGCTGTGCTCCTCCTGTGTTGTGTGCACACCTGCACTGACGCTTGGACTGTGCTGCTGTGCTCCTCCTGTGTTGTGTGCACACCTGCACTGACGCTTGGACTGTGCTGCTGTGCTCCTCCTGTGTTGTGTGCACACCTGCACTGACGCTTGGAGTATGCCGCTGTGCTCCTCATGTGTTGTGTGCACACCCACACTGACGCTTGGAGTGTGCCGCTGTGCTCCTCCTGTGTTGGGTGCACACCCACACTGACGCTTGGAGTGTGCCGTTGTGCTCCTCCTGTGTTGGGTGCACACCCGCACTGACACTGAGTGTACTGCTGTGCTCCTCCTGTGTTGTGTGCACACCTGCACTGACGCTTGGACTGTTCTGCTGTGCTCCTCCTGTGTTGTGTGCACACCTGCAATGACGCTTGGAGTATGCCGCTGTGCTCCTCATGTGTTGTGTGCACACCCACACTGACACTTGGAGTGTGCCGCTGTGCTCCTCCTGTGTTGGGTGCACACCCGCACCGACGCTTGGAGTGTGCCGTTGTGCTCCTCCTGTGTTGGGTGCACACCCGCGCTGACACTGAGTGTACTGCTGTGCTCCTCCTGTGTAGGGTGCACAGCTGCACTGACGCTTGGAATGTGCTGCTGTGCTCCTCCTGTGTTGTGTGCACACCTGCACTGACGCTTGGAGTATGCCGCTGTGCTCCTCATGTGTTGTGTGCACACCCACACTGACGCTTGGATTGTGCTGCTGTGCTCCTCCTGTGTTGGGCGCACACCTGCACTGACGCTTGGAGTGTGCCGCTGTGCTTCTCCTGTGTTGGGTGCACACCTGCACTGATGCTTGGAGTGTGCCGCTGTGCTTCTCCTGTGTTGTGTGCACACCTGCACTGATGCTTGGAGTGTGCTGCTGTGCTCCTCCTGTGTTGGGCGCACACCTGCACTGACGCTTGGAGTGTGCCGCTGTGCTTCTCCTGTGTTGTGTGCACACCTGCACTGACGCTTGGAGTGTGCTGCTGTGCTCCTCCTGTGTTGGGCGCACACCTGCACTGACGCTTGGAGTGTGCCGCTGTGCTTCTCCTGTGTTGCGTGCACACCTGCACTGATGCTTGGAGTGTGCTGCTGTGCTCCTCCTGTGTTGGGCGCACACCTGCACTGATGCTTGGAGTGTGCCGCTGTGCTTCTCCTGTGTTGTGTGCACACCTGCACTGATGCTTGGAGTGTGCTGCTGTGCTCCTCCTGTCTTGGGTGTATAGATCAGCTGGATACTAAATAGTAATCAGCCACAGTCAAAAGATAAACCAGCAAAAAATGGGTATAGGAGAGGACACCAATAGAAATAATATACTCCTAAAACGTAGCTTTTAATAGTGAACTTAAAAGACCATCGGTCTTATAAAAACGTGACTATAAAAACCAATCACACTTGGGTCACAAAGCTCAAACATGCCCAGTGACATATGAGGCACAGGTAATACAAATTCCCAGAGGCTAATAATTTGTTTACAGCCCTCTATAATTGTACTCCACAGTATCCTTAGTGGGGAACCGCCCCTAAAAGGATCACTGGGATTTTAATCAGTGGGAAAGGTACAAAACACACAGTTTGTACCTCAGAAGTGAGAAAAACAAATAGTGAGGAACTACAAATACATATCAGTGACCAACAGACACTTTTTCAAAACACAGTCATCTGTATCATAAAGTATAAAGATCTCACTGTTTTCTTAGTTGTATAACTGATCCATGGTACAGGATTATCATATTATGGTTGACCCTTTTGTTAGTATAGTCGTCACCTACCACCTGTTTCCATGAGACGGTCACATAGGAAGATCAGACTTATCTTGTCATCCCAAAGAATGCAGATCCAAATGAATCATTCCCATGTAGTGCAGATCCTAAAGGTTACTCCCAACGCGTTTCGTTACCAGTAATACTCATCAGGGGAGTGCTGGTTTTGTTAGTTGCTGTAGTCTCTCAGCAACATAGATTTGCCTAAAACAAATTCAAAGTAAGGGAAAATAAATCCCCATACAGCCTGCTACATTGCTATATGCTCTCAGCAATAGCGGTGGTAAAAAACGCAGTACTCACCACATTATTCTCACGTGCTCGTTTAATTCCGTGCCGCACTCGTGGCTTATGGGCGCCGCCATTAAATAGAGGCCTGCGCAAGTGCGCATGCCCAGTAAGCCCTAATCTAGGGGAGAAGTTTTGGGCCGGGTTGCATGTCCCGGTCACGTGATTAACATCCTCCCACAGGCTGTGTGGCTTCAGGAGCGCTCTCATGTGTCTCACTGAAGATACGAAGCCACACCTTCTGAATCCTCATAGCCGATGGCCCCAATTGCAGCATCAGAGTGCTGCTGAGACGCAGGCTTGCATTCCAATTCAGTCCATGTCAATAACACAGCTTAATTAACAAATGCACAGCCTGCAAAACATCACAATTTGTACAGAAGGATATAAATCACATTTCCTTGTACAGTATCTGTACTGCCCTGAGAGGGGCCCGGCCGCTTCCTCCGCTTGCTCGGGCCAAGCCGCTCGAGGTCTGGGCTCAGGTTGTCGGTGGCATGAGCGCCTCCGGACCGGGAGCCACGTCACTCTTGTTAAGGGGAGTAGGTGGTGGGAGGATGGTGGTCGTGTAACGGGTCGTGACGCCACCCACGGGTCGTGGTGACGGGAGAAGCACCACCGCTGCGGCTGAAGTGATGGCGGGCTTGTCTGGGAGTGGTGTTGCGGCCGCAGCCGAGATGGTAGCCCCTCCGTGGCTTGGGGCGGTGTGTCCCGGGGCCCAGTGAGGGGGGACTGTAGCAGTGATGGTGGTTGTTGTAGTCGGGGTGCTGGGCGCCGTGCCGCGGTGTAGTGTGTGGTGCCCGGATGGCACTGGTGTACTCACGATTAATGCACACGGAGTCACTGGTAAACCAAAGTTCGGTAGTGGTCGGTCCCCGCGGCCGGCTGCTGTTGTCCCTTGTGGGGTTGATGGTGGCCCCTTTTCCCGTGCACCTCTGATGTTTGTGTTTTCGGCTCCCCCTGCAACAGCAGTGGTAGCCCGCTCCCCGTCATTGAGCTGCCGGAGGAGCCCTCGGTTGCTCGCAGGTGCTGGCCCGTCGGGTGTTTGGCCCTTGGCGGTGGCGCTCACCCAGTTTCTGTGGGCTTTTGCCTTCTTTCGGGACTTGGTTGTGGATGAACCCCTGAGGTCCGGCCAGCAATCAGTCAATTTGCCTATACTCAGTGGCTTCTAAGCTAGGACAGGGTCTCCTTCTTCTGTTTGGTGCTCTGGTACACGTTTGGCTCCCCGGTTCGGGACCGGCGGGCTCCAACCCAAGCCCGGTCCGTACGGTTCCGCCGGTTGCTGCACTGGTACTCCTGCAGATGGCCACCACCGCCTGCCTGCCTGACGTTTTCCAAGGGGCCCAGGCTCCAACCTGGGTCCCTGACAGCTGCTCTACTACCACTTCACTGTCCACTCTCAACTCCTCTCTACCCTCTTCTCTTTGAACTTCCTGCCCCAGGACAGTAGTCTCCTCGGTAGGTGTGTCTTTCCGCCTGACTCTGCCCACCTGGTGTGCTCTACTCGCCCTGGGGGAGGCATCAGGTCTCTCTATTGGGTGACATGTATGTTACCTCACAGGGGATGGAGGTGTGTGTGTATGTGGCTGGTGTTATTATCTGTGACCCCTGGGGTCCAGGGCGTCACATACCCCCTTGGTTTAATGCAGCCGTCCGCGGGCTGCCCGACCAACTCCGGTTTATTTTTTTCTTTTTCAAACTGTAAAACGGGAAAGAAAAACGGGAAAACACTTACAATTATAATAACATTTGTACAAACTATGGTTACTGCAGGTCTTCCCTTAACGGGAGGCATTTTACTTTAACATTTCAACTTTATTAAACGGGAACAGGTCCATGTCCTTCCGCCTTTCCCACCCAATCAACCTAGCCTTGAGGCTGCCCCTAGGAAATGGGCAGCAACCCTTTTCCCCAGTCCGGAAACAGGAACAAAGCAGGTCTCCCAAGAGGGATCGGGTACAGTGCAGTGCACCCGGCAGTTGTTAAAGGGCTCCCCGGAGGATGGTCACCGGTCCCGGTGGTGACCGGACCCCAGCCTGCTCTGCTGCAGGTCCTGCCTCCAATCTGCCTCTCCGGAGGCCAACGGAACGGGAAGGCATGATAATGGGGCAGTATAGGGCAATATTTACAAGCCCAAAAGTTTTTGGGTGGCCGGCAAGTCCATGGCCTTGTCCATGAGCAGTCACTCACGCAACAGGGGTTTTAACATCACACAAGTCCCAACGGGGACGGGTCCTTCTTAGCTAATCAGGTGAGTGTCTCGGTAATTGGTCACTGGTTCATTCAATCTTATATACACAATCAAGTCTCGCACCCCTAAATGGCAGTTTCCCTGTACCTAAGCGGGGGCCTACCTAGGTTGGGGCGGGTGGATCGTCTCAGTACTGGAGTGTCAAGGGAAGGTGACGGGAGAGCGGGGACAACAGGTCCCTCTTCCCGGGTGTCGGATGAAGTGGGTAGAGGCCTTGGGGGACTGGGGATAGGTGCATCCCTGGGTACTGGCTCTACTGGTTCTCCGGCGGCTGTTTCCGTCTCCACTTCTTCCGCGAGTTGCGGGAACATTATCACGGGAACTATCACCGACCCATTCTGCGACCCATTCTGCATGGGCCAGTCTGCTGGAAAATCTCCCATAATGGTATGGATCACCTCCTTCTTTGTTGCTTCATCACGGGGCACGGGAACTGGGGCTGCTTCTACCAACTTCAGGGGATCCGGACACTTCTTCAGGTGGTCCCTGGAAACGGTAGCTGTGGTTCTCCCCTGGTCACGACTGATCAGGTAGGTCTTCTCATTCTCCCAGCCGGAGATGTATAACATATGGGGTCTTTTCCCACTGAACGTCAAGCTTATGGGTTCTGCATTTATGCTTCAGCACCACATCTCCTGGTTCAAAAGGAGTAGCCGGAGCTCGTTGGTTAAAGCGCTGTTCCTGCTTCTCCCGCCTCTGACGTAGATTCCGCTCCACATACTCCTGAATCCGCCGGTACTGTACTTGGTGTTTGGCATCCCAGTTGGCGGTGGAGGGCAGGGCCTCGGGCACTTCCAAGCCCATCTCTACATCTACCGGCAGTCGCCCTGGTCGGGCTCTCATCAGGTACGCCGGGGTACATTTGGTGGAACTACAGGGTATGTTGTTGTATATATTTACCAAGTCGGGCTGCTTCTCCAGCCACAAGTTCCGATCTTCCAAGGGCAATGTTTTAAGGAGGTTCAGGACCAGATGGTTCATTTTCTCACACATCCCGTTGGTCTGGACATGGTAGGGGGTGGTTCGGATTTTCTTGCACCCGTACAAGTGGCAGAACTCCTGAAACACTTCTGCTTCGAAGGCCGAACCCTGATCCGTAAGCACTTTCTCCAGGTAGCCGTGGGGCCAGCAGAAGTAGGCTTGAAAGGCCCTGGCGGCGGTACGGCCAGTCAGATCTTTTACCGGGACAACAACCATGAATCTGGAGTAGTGGTCCACGATGGTTAAGGCGTAGGTGTACCCGTTTCGGCTGGGCGCAAGCTTCACATGGTCCAAGGCAACCAACTCCAGCGGCTGGTGGGTAACGATCGGCTGCAGCGGGGCTCTCTGGCTAGCTTCATCCCGTCTTCTCAGCGTACACGGGCCGCACTCTCGGCACCACGCCTCTACGGAATCCCGCATCCCACTCCAGTAGAACCGCTCTCGTAACAGCATTTCCAGCTTCTTCCAACTGAAGTGCCCAGCGCCGTCATGATAAGCTCGAAGGATCTTGGGTACACATTCCTGAGGCACCACCAACTGACGAACCTTCTCATGGGTCTTCGGGTGGATCAATTCCCGGTACAACTTCTGCTGATACAGGCACAGGCGGTCCCTCTCTTTCCACAGTCACTGGGCCTCGGAGGGGGGCACCGGGTCCACCCGGCGCACGCCTTGGGCTAGCAGGGTCTTAACCAGTCGGACCGCAGGCGCCTGGTCTTGGGCTTCTCACCACTCCTGACTGGGCAGCGGGTCGAGGTCCACCTGCTGCTGGGCCACACAGGGCTTCTCCTCCTGTGGCCGGTGGAACGCGAGCAGCTCTATCTCTTCCAGACGGTCCTCTTCCGCCCCCACATCAGATAGATGTGGCATCCTGGACAGGGCGTCTGCGTTGGTGTTCTTACGACCGGCCCGGTACTTGACGGTGAAGTTGTAGTTAGACAGCCGAGCCATCCATCTTTGCTCAAGAGCGCCCAGCTTAGCCGTGTCCAAGTGCGTTAACGGGTTGTTGTCCATGTAGGCGGTGAACTTTGCTGCGGCCAGGTAGTGCTTGAACCTTTCGGTGATTGCCCACACCAGGGCCAGGAACTCCAGTTTGAAGGAGCTGTAGTTCTCGGGATTCCGCTCGGTGGGTCGAAGCTTTCGGCTAGCATAGGCGATCACCTTCTCCTTGCCGTCCTGGATCTGGGACAGTACAGCACCTAGGCCCACATTGCTGGCGTCCGTGTACAACACGAAGGGAAGGCCGTAATCGGGGTAGGCTAGGATCTCCTCTCCTTTCAATGCCGACTTCAGTTGCCAAAAGGATTCTTCCTGCTGTTCACCCCACACAAGCGGGGCCCCGGATTGCCTACCAACCTTGGTCTGTCCCACGAGGAGGTCTTGCATCGGGAGGCAATTTTCGTGTACCCCTTGATGAAGTGGCGGTAGTAGCCTACCAGGCCCAAGAACTATCGCACCTCTCTCACTGTGGTCGGGCGGGGCCATTCCTGGATGGCTGTGATCTTCTCCAAGTCCGGGGCCACACCCTCAGCACTCACCACATCACCGAGATACTGCACTTTGGGTTTCAGCAGATGGCATTTGGACGGCTTCAGCTTCATCCCGTATTTTGCCAGGGCCGCAAACACCTCCGCTAGGTGCTCCAGATGGGATTCATATGTCCTGGAATATACGATCACATCATCCAGATACAGCAGAACCGTTTCGAAGTTAAGGTGGCCAAGACAACACTCCATCAACCTCTGGAAGGTCCTCGGGGCATTACACAGCCCGAACGGCATGCTGTTGAATTCGCAGAGTCCCATCGGGGTAGTGAACGCGTTTTTTTCATGGTCCTCTGGTGCAATGGCCACCTGCCAGTAGCCACTGGTGAGATCAAGAGTGGAGAAATAGTTAGCAGTTTTTAACGCAGCCAGAGACTCTTCGATGCAGGGAAGAGGATAGGCATCCTTATGTGTGATCTGGTTGATTTTGCGGTAGTCCACGCACATCCTCATGGTGCCGTCCTTCTTTTTCACTAGCACCAGTGGGGCTGCCCAGGGACTACAACTATCCCTAATGACCCCCGCCTCCTTCATGTTGTGCAGCATATCTTTAGCGCATTGATAATGTGCTGGGGGAATTGGCCTATACCTCTCCTTAATGGGCGGGTGTGTGCCTGTAGGGATATGGTGTTGGACCCCCTTAATCCTCCAGAAGTCTAGTGCATGTTTGCTAAAAACTTGCCCATACTCCTGAACCACCCGGTACACCCCTTCTTTAGGATGTGCTGGGGTAGATTCGGTGCCACAATTGTAGCTCCCGGCACCAGGCCTCTGGTTGTAAAGGTGAAGTATTGTGGCTAGTGTCAGGTACAGGGGCAGTAGGAGCAGTCTCGTGAATGGCGTGAGTGTCTACGGTGAACAGCTTAGCTATGGTGGCGTAGCGGGGGAGCCTAATCTCGTCCTCTCCACAGTTCAGCACTCTCACCGGCACTCTCCCCTTCTTGACGTCAATCACCCCTCTGGCGGCCATCACAGTGGGCCAGTGCTCCAAGGGCAAGGACTCCACCATCGCTGGGTAATCTTGTCCCTGGGGGCCGACTGCTGCTCTGCACCAGATCATCATTTCGCTCCTGGGCGGCACCACTAGGGGTGCCACATCCATGACCCGCACACTACCAATCTCTCCACCCGTCAGGTTCACTTGCTGCCGCTGCAGGAGGGCCCGGATCTCGCGCTGGAGGGCCCTCTGCCGGCTACCTGCTGCCGTGGCAGACAACTCCTGCAGCAAGCTTAGCACCTCACCCATGCAGTGCTCCATCACATTCGCCCCTAGCACTATCTTCGGGTTGTGGTCGCTAGACTCATGCAGTACTACAATCATTCCCTGGCGCTTCAGCTCAGTCCTCCCCACAGTCAGGGTTACTTCCTTAAGTCCCACTTGCGTCATAGGGAGTCCATTAGCTGCGACAACAGTCATGCTACCATCAGGAGGGCTAAGTTCACTGTCACCCCAGTACCGCTGGTACAACGTATAGGGCATGGTCATTACCTGCGATCCAGTGTCCAGTAAGGCTGCAGTCGGGACCCCATCCACCGCCACCTAGATGATAGGGCGGCCTCCAACATACTGATCCCGCCAGTCCGCCGGGCCATGGGGGTCTACTCCTGAGGATTGGCCCTTGGCCCCAGGGGTTGCCCGTTTAACGGACAGCGACGAGCATAATGGCCAGGCTGATCACACCGGTAGCATACCGGCGGCCCATACCGAGGGTCGTTGGCTCTCCGCCGCTGCATCCACGGGACATCCTCGGGGCGGTCGGCGAGCTGGATTGTTTCCCGGGGCTTGGCTCTCCGCGGAAGCTTGAGGGCGGCGACCACCCGGGCAAGATCCTCATGCATGCGTTGCACCTTATCAGCCAGTTCGTCCCTTGCTCCTGTGGGTGCAGCCGGGGTCGGCAGGGACAGCAGCGGGGGTAATACAGCTACAGGGGCGGTGGCGGCCGGCCAAGGGGACACGTCCGGGGGGTTAATCTCCAGGGGCTGCAGGGCCTTAATTGCCCGCTCTTTTACTACTGCAAAGTCTAGATCAGGGTGCTCAAGAGTCCACAACCGCAGCTGCTTGTGGTCTTCGGCAGACCCCAGGCCCTGTAGGAACTGCTCCACCAACATCTGGTTGCTGTCAGCCTCCCTGATGGTATCTACCCACTTCAGAGTGCGAAGGGCCGTCTGTAGACGCAAGGTGTAGTCCCTGATGCTGTCCGCTGACCGCTGCTGGCAGTGGTAGAATTGCATCCAGAGCTCCGCTGCTGTGCGAGTTTCAAAGGCGGCCTGGAGTTTTTCGAAGATGGTGGTCACAGAGGCCCGGTCCGCGTCAACCCAGGTCTTCGTCTCCTGCTCAGCCACCCCAGTCAGCTGCCCTAAGACTACTACCGCACGCTGCTTGCCAGTCATGGCCTACAGGTTGAGAACCGAGCACATCTTTTTCCGGAAGGCCTGCAACGTATCAGGCTTCCCGTCGTACTGGGGTAGCCAGGCGGCACCGGGCACATAGAGCAGGGAGATCGGCATTACCTGGGCGACCTCCGGACCCGCGGCCTCCGCCGCTCGTGCGTCCGGAGCAGGGACGACCGCATCCTCGCCGTCGGGCGCCGCCACTCCGGCGGCCTGCTCCATCCCATCGTCGCCACTGGGCGCTTACATGTTCTCGTCGCTTTCCCCCTTGGTTTTCTCTTAACACTCCTCCTTTGGGGCGGGGCTTCTCTTTTCGCGCCTTCACTGCTCGGGGAAGACGACTTGAGCGGGAAACTTTCGCGCCAAGATGGCGGGACTTCAACTTTTTCGGCTTGACGCCGCTGATGGAAACTTCTAAGGCTCACTTTCCACAGGTAAGTGGACTGTCCAGATCCTGTTCGTGACGCCAGAAAGAGTATACGTGTACCGTCCTGAGAGGGGCCCAGCCGCTTCCTCCGCTTGCTCGGGCCGAGCCGCTCGAGGTCCGGACTCGGGTTGTCGGTGGCACGAGCACCTCCGGACCGGGGGTCACGTCACTCTTGTTAAGGGGAGTAGGTGGTGGGAGGATGGTGGTTGTGTAACGACTCGTGACGCCACCCACATGTCGTGGTGCGGCTGAAGTGATGGCGGGCTTGTCCGGGAGCGGTGTTGCGGCCGCAGCTGAGATGGTAGCCCCTCCGTGGGTAGGTGCGGTGTGTCCCGGGGCCCGGTGGGGGGGACTGTAGGAGTGATGGTGGTTGTTGTGGTCGGGGCGCAGGGCGCCATGCCGCGGTGTAGTGTGTCGTGCCCGGATGGCACTGGTGTACTCATGATTAATGCACACGGAGTCACGGGTAAACCAAAGTTCGGTAGTGGTCGGTCCCCGTGGCCAGCTGCTGTTGTCCCCTGTGGGGTTGATGGTGGCCCCTTTTCCCGTGCACCTCTGATGTGTGTGTGTTTGGCTCCCCCTGCTTCAGCAGTGGTAGCCCGCCTTCCGGCATTGAGCTGCCGGAGGAGCCCTCGGTTGCCCGCAGGCGCTGGCCCGTCGGGTGTTTGGCCCTTGGCGGTGGTGCTCACCCGGTTTCGATGGGCTTTTGCCTTCTTTCGGGACTTGGTTGTGGATGAACCCCTGATGTCCGGCCAGCAATCAGTCAATTTGCCTATACTCAGTGGCTTCTAAGCTAGGACGGGGTCTGAGTACCCTTCTTCTGTTTGGTGCTCTGGTACACGTTTGGCTCCCCGGTTCGGGACCGGCGGGCTCCATCCCAAGCCCGGTCCGTACGGTTCCGCCGGTTGCTCACCGGTACTCCTGCAGACCACCACCGCCTGCCTGCCTGACATTTTCCAAAGGGCCTAGGCTCCAACCTGGGTCCCTGACAGCTGCTCTACTACCACTTCACTGTCCACTCTCAATTCCTCTCTACCCTCTTCTCTTTGAACTTCCTGCCCCTGGACAGTAGTCTCCTCGGTGGGTGTGTCTTTCCGCCTGACTCCGCCCACCTGGTGTGCTCTACTCGCCCTGGGGGAGGCATCAGGTCTCCCTATCGGGTGACATGTATGTTACCTCACAGGGGATGGGGGTGTGTGTGCATGTGGCTGGTGTTATTGCCTGTGACCCCTGGGGTCCAGGGCGTCACATATCCATAGTAGCATTTAAATGGACAGGATCACCATTCCTCCCACAATCCTATAATTCACACCACCAGTGCAAGCAAAATAATACTAAAATCCAAGAACCATATTTAATTAGTTCTACACAGCAAAAATTATATATGCATAGCAGTACTGCATAAATAGCAATACAGTTCATCTGATAGTCCCATACCCACCCATGATTATTTTATAATCCCAACATTAATCTCTTGTTTTAATATATAGATGAACAAATAACCGCACTAACAGAGCCAAATAAAATAGATGTCATCATAGTATGGAGACTATCGCCTGGAAGGTGTTGGGTGCACACCCGAACTGATGCTTGGAGTGTACTGCTGTGCTCCTCCTGTGTTGTGTGCACACATGCACTGACGCTTGGAATGTGCCGCTGTGCTCCTCCTGTGTTGTGTGCACACCCGCACTGACGCTTGGAGTGTGCAGCTGTGCTCCTCCTGTGTTGTGTGCACACCCCCACTGACGCTTGGATTGTGCCGCTGTGCTCCTCCTGTGTTGGGTGCACACATACACTGACGCTTGGAGTGTGCCGCTGTGCTCCTCCTGTGTTGTGTGCACACCCGCACTGACGCTTGGGGTGTGCTGCTGTGCTCCTCCTGTGTTGGGTGCACACATGCACTGACGCTTGGAGTGTGCCGCTGTGCTCCTCCTGTGTTGTGTGCACACCCGCACTGATGCTTGGAGTGTGCCGCTGTGCTCCTCCTGTGTTGTGTGCACACCCCCACTGACGCTTGGATTGTGCCACTGTGCTCCTCCTGTGTTGTGTGCACACCCGCACTGATGCTTGGAGTGTGCCGCTGTGCTCCTCCTGTGTTGTGTGCACACTCCCACTGACGCTTGGATTGTGCCACTGTGCTCCTCCTGTGTTGTGTGCACACCCGCACTGACACTTGGAGTGTGCTGCTGTGCTTCTCAAGTGTTTGCTGCACACCTGCACTGATGCTTGGAATGTGCCACTGTGCTCCTCCTGTGTTGTGTGCACACCTGCACTGACACTTGGAGTGTGCCGCTGTGCTCCTCCAGTGTTGGGTACGGTGCAGACAGGAGATCTGATGTTACGGTGCTCACTCTTACTAATGGATCACTGTCAATCAAGACAAAGGCCTGGCTATTATTTTCCTATATTCTGTGGTATCAGTGCACCCAGGCTTAGGCCGCGCCGAGTGTGCGCAGAAATGTCCTCATTTTCATATTCAATAAATGTGGCTTTTTCAGTAATTATTAAAGGGAACCTGTCACCATTTTTCGATACTAAACTGCCCCCAGTGTCTTGTTAGTGGTGTAGTGTAAGTGATGCACATTTTGTGACTAACAAGACAATGGAGCAGTTTAATATTAAAGGACGTGACCGGTTCCTTTTAAGCTGAACTCTATATGGGGGGGATTATTTCTCCATGGACTACGTCCCACATATATATATATATATATGTCTGCAGTCTAGGAGTCATTTTGGGGTGACAGATCCCTTTGTCAGCTTAAAAATCATCTCACCCGACGTATGACAGGTTTGCTTGGTTCCCATTTTTGGCCGCAGTGTTTGGTTTCTCACATTGGAAACTTATCCCCTTTCCTCGGGATGGGGAATAACTTTCCAATTGCTGGGGGGTCCGACCACCGTGGCCCCCAGTGTTTCCGAGAGCCAGAACAGAGGTCGATCGTCCGCACTACCGCTTCATTCTTTCTTAACGGGAGTGCTGAGTGCAGTGCTCTGCTAATCTTTGGTGTTAGACTGAATGGAGCAGAGGTGCAGATGATCCGTCTCCACTACATTCAGAAAATCCCCGGATCACACCATTGTTGTGGGCCACGGCACACGGCAGTCGGACCCCCACAGATCAGAAAGTTATTCCCTTATCACATAGACGGATAACGTTGAAGTTTGAGAAATCTTCTGTAAAGAATATCTAAAGTTTTGGGATATTTTTTATGTTTTAGGCCCCTTCTGAGTAGACTGCTTATAAGACCACAGTTCAGGAGACATAAGAGCGTGCAGACAGAATGGATGCCGGGAGTAGAATTTCATAGTCCTGTCTCCTGTGCTGGGCACTTAAGAGGTCTTTTGAACAATTGGTGGGGGTCTCAAGTCCCACCCCATGATGCCACTTCTGCCTACTGAGCCCACCTCTGCCCCTACTAATCCCTTCAGAATTAATAGACCTAAACATTTAAGATATCTTCCAAAAGTTAAGTCTACTGCCTGCGACTAATTAGTATTGTGGTTCCTATATGGTAAAGAGTCTGATGATGGCTGGTAACAACTACCAGCATCTCCTTACCATTGTTAAGGACATACTGGGAGAGTTAATGCACAACATATATGTATATGAGTCTAACCTGACACTGCACTTGATTGCTGTACTAAGTTTGGCAATGTAGTTATGTACTGACTAGAGATGAGCGAACCGGTCCCGGTTCGGCTCGAGGTCGGTTCGCCGAACGGAGGTCCCGTTCGAGTTCGGCTCGTCGAACGTTCGACGAACCGAGCTCGAACTGCATAGGAAACAATGGCAGGCAATCACAAACACAGAAAAACACCTAGAAAACACCCTCAAAGGTGTCCAAAAGGTGACAAACAACTCACAACACAAACACATGGGAAAGTGACAAGGACATATACTCATGCCAAAACAAAACAGCTGGACAAGGAAAAAGAGGAGGACACACAGATATATGAGTAAATGCTTGCAAAGTCTCCTTAAGGAGAATAGTGTTCCCCCGTGGAATTTTAGGGGCATTGCAGCTATAAGTCCCCTTACCTGGCAGCCAGAATGGCTTGCAAAGTCTCCTTAAGGAGAATAGTGTTCCCCCGTGGTCCCCACATAGCTTTCTCATGAGCCAGATCAGACACCCCCATACTTTGCACTGACGAGGGGCAAGCACCCCGAAACACCGTGTCTGCAAATTGGGATTCTGATCTGGCTTATATATCCTGAGTCATATTGCAAAGGATTGTCGAAAATCCACTTGTGACTTTTAGGATCGCTACTTCCAATAGGTGGCGCTGTGCTAGAGTTTGTCTCCTTTACTGGAGAGACAATTTAAATGCAAGGAAACATCGATTCCATTATTGTGCAACTTGAGCCCTGCTCATTTTAGGCTTCCAATCTGGATAAATTGCCTGAGCTCGCCACGTACGCCTTGGGGATCTTGTCATGTCCTGCAGCCAGCGTTCTCTCGGAACCTGTCTTCAGTGCTGCTGGGGGTCTGCTGGCAGATAAGCACACGCGTCTGTCCACTGACAATGTGGACATGGCTCTCAGAGGACTTTTCTTCCCCTGGGTCAGCCAGGGGACGGGAAAGGCACGCGTATTTTTGAGAGTGCTTCATGCAAAGCATCTTTTTCATTTTGAAAAGGGGCATCAACCGATGTCAGTCAAGTGGGGTGTGTGTGGCCCAATTAGTGGCAACGAGGGAGACTGTGGTTGGAGTCCCCTCGCTGTGTTTCTAAAAGAACCAAGATGAACAAGTCATGGCTCTCAGAGGACTTTTCTTCCCCTGGGTCAGCCAGGGGACGGGAAAGGCACGCGTATTTTTGAGAGTGCTTCATGCAAAGCATCTTTTTCATTTTGAAAAGGGGCATCAACCGATGTCAGTCAAGTGGGGTGTGTGTGGCCCAATTAGTGGCAACAAGGGAGACTGTGGTTGGAGTCCCCTCGCTGTGTTTCTAAAAGAACCAAGATGAACAAGTCATGGCTCTCAGAGGACTTTTCTTCCCCTGGGTCAGCCAGGGGACGGGAAAGGCACGCGTATTTTTGAGAGTGCTTCATGCAAAGCATCTTTTTCATTTTGAAAAGGGGCGTCAACCGATGTCAGTCAAGTGGGGTGTGTGTGGCCCAATTAGTGGCAACGAGGGAGACTGTGGTTGGAGTCCCCTCGCTGTGTTTCTAAAAGAACCAAGATGAACAAGTCATGGCTCTCAGAGGACTTTTCTTCCCCTGGGTCAGCCAGGGGACGGGAAAGGCACGCGTATTTTTGAGAGTGGTTCATGCAAAGCATCTTTTTCATTTTGAAAAGGGGCATCAACCGATGTCAGTCAAGTGGGGTGTGTGTGGCCCAATTAGTGGCAACGAGGGAGACTGTGGTTGGAGTCCCCTCGCTGTGTTTCTAAAAGAACCAAGATGAACAAGTCATGGCTCTCAGAGGACTTTTCTTCCCCTGGGTCAGCCAGGGGACGGGAAAGGCACGCGTATTTTTGAGAGTGCTTCATGCAAAGCATCTTTTTCATTTTGAAAAGGGGCATCAACCGATGTCAGTCAAGTGGGGTGTGTGTGGCCCAATTAGTGGCAACGAGGGAGACTGTGGTTGGAGTCCCCTCGCTGTGTTTCTAAAAGAACCAAGATGAACAAGTCATGGCTCTCAGAGGACTTTTCTTCCCCTGGGTCAGCCAGGGGACGGGAAAGGCACGCGTATTTTTGAGAGTGCTTCATGCAAAGCATCTTTTTCATTTTGAAAAGGGGCATCAACCGATGTCAGTCAAGTGGGGTGTGTGTGGCCCAATTAGTGGCAACGAGGGAGACTGTGGTTGGAGTCCCCTCGCTGTGTTTCTAAAAGAACCAAGATGAACAAGTCATGGCTCTCAGAGGACTTTTCTTCCCCTGGGTCAGCCAGGGGACGGGAAAGGCACGCGTATTTTTGAGAGTGCTTCATGCAAAGCATCTTTTTCATTTTGAAAAGGGGCGTCAACCGATGTCAGTCAAGTGGGGTGTGTGTGGCCCAATTAGTGGCAACGAGGGAGACTGTGGTTGGAGTCCCCTCGCTGTGTTTTACATGCTTTTAGAAGGGCATGACATGGCTTGGAGGTTGACTTTCAGCATCTGCAAACTGTTGGCTACCAAAATGCTGCCTTTCCAACACCTGTGGTTATAGACAATGAGGAACATACTGATGAAGATGAGACGCAGATACCCGATTGGGATGACAACTTAAATATTCGGTCAGGGCAAGAAGAGGCTCGTTCTGAGGGGGAGGGGAGTGCAAACACAACAATTGATGATGAAGTTCTCGATCCCACCTACTGTCAACCCACAGTCAGACACTCGAGGAGGTCAACAGAGGCGGTGGAGGAGGATGCAACCGACGACGAAGTTACCTTGCGCCTTCCTGAACAGAGTCGGAGCACTGGTAGCACGTCTACAACTGCATCCTCAGCCACCACTCTGCCTCTGAGCATTATTCGGGGTGGATCAACAGGTCGCATGGCCTCTAAGCCTTGCCTAGCCTGGTCCTTTTTTGACATAGAAAAAGATCGCCCAAATTATGTGATCTGTAAAATTTGTCATGGTTCTCTTAGTAGAGGTCAAAACCTCAGCAGTTTGACAACTTCTTCCATGAATCGTCACATGAATAAATATCATATGGCCCGGTGGGAAGCTCACCGTGCTGCAATGCGGCCTAGCGGAGCGAACCATCCACCGCCTGCCCCTTCCAGTGCATCCGCGCGCTCGTCATCTTCTAGGACTGTGGGGACAGCTGTCACACCTGTTTTTCCACCCACAACTTCCACCACTGTAACCGCAACAGGCAGTTTGCTTGGTAGGTCGTCAGTTGGTTTGGAAGGGGAAACAAGTGAGTGTATACAGCTCTCTCAGACATCGATAGCACCAACGTTGGATGAAGGCAACATCATGTCTCCGCCTGCTCTTTCCTCACAAACCTGCATTTTTCCAGGGACACCCTACTCAACACCGTCTACACACAGCAGCCAGATCTCTGTCCCTCAGATGTGGTCAAATAAAAGGCCACTTCCTGTGACCCATGACAAAGCGAAGAGGTTGACTCTATCCCTCTGTAAGCTGTTGGCTACCGAAATGCTGCCTTTCCGCCTAGTGGACACACAGGATTTTAGAGACCTTATGTCTGTCGCTGTGATCCAGTACAAGATGCCCAATCACCACTGCTTCTCCAAGAAAAGCATGCCCGCGCTACACCAGCATGTCGCACACAACATCACCACTTCCTTGAGAAACTCTGTGTGCGACAGGGTGCATTTCAACACAGATACTTGGACCAGTAAGCATAGACAGGGTCATTACATGTCACTGACTGGGCACTGGCAAACTATGGTGAGAGATGGAGAAGGGTCTGCTGTACAAGTCTTGCCGTCCCCACGAGTTGTTTCAATCCTTCTTCTGTATGTAGAAGTTAATACACTGCTTCTGCCTCTTCAACCTTGTGTGGGTCCTCCACCTTGGCGCAAACCCTGTGTGGTCAGGCCACCCTTCCTTGTAACTGCGCACAAGGACTACCACACACCTCCTTACTATGCTGGCAGCAGAGCTCAATGCCATCAGGCGGTCAAAGTTTTACTTTGAAATGTATGGGAAATGTGAGTCACACCGCTGAGAAGTTGTGGACGGTTAGCTCTGGATACCGAGTTTCATCAATGGTTGTCTCCACTCAACCAGCAGCCAGGGAAGGCCGGGTGCGACAATGATGCAAACATGGGTGCGGCCCTTCGCTGTGACAATGTGACACACATGGCTTGTGTGGTTCACGTGTTGAACCTGGTTGTCCAGCAATTTTTAAAGCACTATCCTGGCCCACATGGCCTTCTGCAGAGAGCACGGTGTAACGCCTTCCTTGATCCACACACTCAGATGGGCTGTTAATGATAGGCTAGAGGGAAGCCACTCACCAAGCAGGACCCCTAGAACCCTGAAACCCTTTAACCCCTATACAGGGATTAGGAATTGCACAGGGCCCAAGGTGATTAATACCTGTGGAAGGCTGCAGTTCCAGAGAATAGTAGTCAGGCAGGGTCAAAACATTAATTGAGGAACAGGAACAGAATGGGACGGCCAGGACTTAATCAGAAAACAAGCATAGGTGAAATGCGGATCGGCCAACAAGGTACATAAACAGCAAGCAGGAAAAGTAGTCAGGTAACAAGCAAACAAAATCATAAAACTGAACTGGGGGTAAAAGTAACCAGAGGTCATAGCTATGCATACCTCCCAACTTTTAAAGAAGGAAAAGAGGGATAAAGTTTGCGGCGCGCGTAGCGCGCCGCGGCAAATTTTTAGGCCACGCCCCTAACCACACCCATTTCACAGTCACGCCCATATCCACTCCCCATCCACACCCATTCAGCACAAACACGCAGGCAGCCGGCGGGCCTCCAGCACGGACACGCAGGCAGCCGGCGGGCCTCCAGCACGGACACGCAGGCAGCCGGCGGGCCTCCAGCACGGACACGCAGGCAGCCGGCGGGCCTCCAGCACGGACACGCAGGCAGCCGGCGGGCCTCCAGCACGGACACGCAGGCAGCCGGCGGGCCTCCAGCACGGACACGCAGGCAGCCGGCGGGCCTCCAGCACGGACACGCAGGCAGCCGGCGGGCCTCCAGCACGGACACGCAGGCAGCCGGCGGGCCTCCAGCACGGACACGCAGGCAGCCGGCGGGCCTCCAGCACGGACACGCAGGCAGCCGGCGGGCCTCCAGCACGGACACGCAGGCAGCCGGCGGGCCTCCAGCACGGACACGCAGGCAGCCGGCGGGCCTCCAGCACGGACACGCAGGCAGCCGGCGGGCCTCCAGCACGGACACGCAGGCAGCCGGCGGGCCTCCAGCACGGACACGCAGGCAGCCGGCGGGCCTCCAGCACGGACACGCAGGCAGCCACAGTGAGGCGGCCGGTCGCCTTCACAGACAGGCGGCCGGCCGCCTTCACAGACAGGCGGCGGGCCGCCCGCACAGAGAGGCGGCCAGCCGCCCGCAGAGAGAGGCGGCCGGCCGCCCGCACAATGAGGCGGCGGGCCGCCCGCACAGACAGGCGGAGGGGGGCGCCCACACAGACAGGCGGCAGGGGGGCGCCCGCACAGACAGGCGGCAGGGGGGCGCCCGCACAGACAGGCGGCAGGGGGGCGCCCGCACAGACAGGCGGCAGGGGGGCGCCCGCACAGACAGGCGGCAGGGGGGCGCCCGCACAGACAGGCGGCGGGGGGCGCCCGCACAGACAGGCGGCGGGGGGCGCCCGCACAGACAGGTGGCGGGCCGACCGCACAGACAGGCGGCCGGCCGACCGCACAGACAGGCTCCGGCCGGGGGTGAGGGGGGAGGGAGGGAAATCAGCGCTGGGGAGATTAGTTTACTGTACCAGCAGCAGCACAGGCAGCGCTCCTCTCTATGCCACGTCTACTAGGATGGTAGGAGGGAAAAGCAGGGAGGCGGAGAGAGAGTGGGTGGGCGGAGCCCGGGAGCCGGCCGTCCCGCCCGTGGCAACGGGACAAACAACGTAAAGCGTGAAAGTCCCGCTGTATCCGGGACGGTTGGGAGGTATGCAGCATGTTAGAATGTGTACATAAGATCCCGCTGGTGGTGGCCGCAGCTTATAGGCCCCAAATCTGGTGACAGGTTCCCTTTAAAGTGAACCTGTCAGGTGCAATATGCACTCAGAGCCAGGAGCAGTTCTGGGTGTATATTGCTAATCCCTGCCTAACCGTCCCTGTATACACTAGCATAGATAAAGAGATCAAGAACAAATATTTTTAAAGATCTTATATCTTATGCTAATGAGCGCGGGGACTAGTCACAAGGGCGTTACTTCACTTGGCTAGTCGGCTCGCATAGCATGTTAGCATGTTATTACGCCCCTGTGTGAGTACTAACACGCTATATGAGCCGACTAGCCAAGTGAAGTAACGCCCTTGGGACTAGTCCCCGCGCTAATTAGCATAAGATATAAGCTCTTTAAAAATACTTTTTCTATAGATGCCTTTATCTATGCTAGTGTATACAGGGACAGTTAGGGAGGGATTAGCAATATACACCCAGAACTGCTCCTGGCTCTGAGTGCATATTGCACCTGATAGGTTCCCTTTAAAGGGAAACTGTCACCAGAAATTTAGCAAAAAAAATAAAAGATTCCCCTCTGCAGCTCCTGGGATGAATTCTGGAAAGGTTCCTGTTGCTATTGTGCCCCCTTTGAGACCTAAAATAATATTTTATGAAGTCTTACCTTTTTGTATGCAAATCTGTTTTTATGGTCACGGGGGCGGGCTGCCTGGCGTCCGTTATTCCCCCTCCTGCCGTTGTACGCCGTCCCCCATTGCTCATTTCCATACATGAGGATGCCTTCCTCATGTAACTGTCCTCCTGAAGTTTTGTGCATGCCCAGTGCCACTCTCGCGGGAGTGAGCACTGTGCAAAGTGTGAACGCTTTTGAGGTGATTGCGCAGGCGCGAGATTATGGGCGGCGCTGTGATTGTCATCAGCAGCGTCATCCAAGTACCCGCCCATAATCTCGTGCCCGCGCTTCTCACTCTGCCTCCACCGTTATGCGCAAGCACTGGACCTATGAACCACGTTACCTATTACCATGGGCGCGAGATTATGGGCGGCGCTGTGATTGTCATCAGCAGAGTCATCCAAGTACCTGCCCATAATCTCGTGCCCGCGCTTCTCACTCTGCCTCCACCGTTATGCGCAAGCACTGGCCATATGAACCACGTTACCTATTACCATGGGCGCGAGATTATGGGCGGCGCTGTGATTGTCATCAGCAAAGTCATCCAAGTACCCGCCCATAATCTCGTGCAAGCAGTAATAGGTAACATGGTTCATATGGCCAGCACTTGCGCATAACGGTGGAGTCAGAGGGAAAAGTGCGGGCACGAGATTATGGGCGGGTACTTGGTTAACGCTGCTGATGACAATCACAGCGCCGCCCATAATCTCGTGCAAGCAGTAATAGGTAACATGGTTCATATGGCCAGCACTTGCGCATAACGGTGGAGTCAGAGGGAAAAGTGCGGGCACGAGATTATGGGCGGGTACTTGGATAACACTGCTGATGACAATCACAGCGCCGCCCATAATCTCGTGCCTGCGCAATCACCTGAAAAAGCGTTCACATGCGCAAAACTTCGGGAGGACAGTTACATGAGGAAGGCGTCCTTGTGTATGTAAATGAGCAATGGGGGACTGCGTAAAGCGGCAGGAGGGGGAATAACGGACGCCAGACAGCCCGCCCCCGTGACCATAAAAACACATTTGCATACAAAAAGGTAAGACTTCATAAAGTATTTTTGTAGGTCTCAAAGGGGGCACAATAACAACAGGAACCTTTCTAGAAGCAGCCCAGGAGCTGCAGAGGGGAATCTTTTATTTTTATTGTGAAATTTCTGCTGACATGTTCCCTTTAACTGGTAGGGGAGCCAGGATAAAGCAGAGCTGAAGCTGTTGGGAAGCTAGGACCCAGCAGCTCTGCTCCACAGGCAGGAGACCACTGATCGGTAAGCTAATAGAAGCCTGCAGATGTCACTCTGCATAGGTTATTGCCACTGCTATCTGCAGGAGAGAGAAGTGCTGATTGCACGCTCTCCTCAGCTTCCTGACTCCCCGTGTGTCTGCAGCAGTGAGAAGCCGCACACGGGGAATCAGAGAACAGCTGCAGACACACGCAGGCTCCGGGACTGGGGGGGTCGGCTCTGGTGCAGGGGGGGGGGACTCTGCTGCAGGGGGGGGGTCGCTCTGCTGCAGGGGGTGATTCATACCTCAGCAGCAGTCACAGGAGTAGGTGCGCGCTCGGCTCTGTAATGAATAGTAGAAGGGAGAAACAGCGAGGCGGGGCTACAGTGGGTGGGTGGAGCCGGGACAATCAGCCTCACGGGCGGGACCCGGGATCAAAGGCTCAGAAGAGGGACTGTCCCGCTGTATCCGGGACGGTTGGGAGGTATGGCTATGTCTGGCAGTGGTCTGCAGACATGGACGGGCATAAAAAAGGGTGTGGTGTCTTCCCATTGGTTGTAGCTGAATGATGGTATTTCATCTGTGAGATACCCACCAGCTACATTCAGCCAGAGATTCTGCATCTGTCAAGGTAATGCAGCCCAGTGGGTGAGCATAACCTGCGTCCACCTGCGCCGCTGGCATCGACTCCTCTCCCATCATCAGCACTATTCATGAAAGGAACACGTTGTCACCTGGCGACCGGAGTACAAATTGACGGAGCGGACTCCGTTGGTGACTTAACAGCCGTGTGCGGCAATGATGCAAACCTGGCTGCGGGCCATCGTCAGGGCAATGTGACACACGTGCCTTGTATGGCTCACGTGTTGAACCTAATTCTCCAGCAATTTTTAAAACACCATCACGGCCTACATGGCCTTGTGCAGCGTGCACGCTCGCTATGTGCTCACTTCCATCGTGCGCACACAGCAGCTCAACAACTTTCGTCGCTACAGAAGTCTTTAGGTCTGGTGGTTAAACGCCTGAAATGCGATGTGCCCACACGCAGGAATTTGAATCTGCACATGTTGCAGCGTTTGTGGCAGCACCGCCGAACCCTGCTGCAATACGTTATGAGATATATCCTGGGATAACTTGATCCAGAGGTGGTGCAGATCACGCTGCTGGAGTGGTGTCAGATCAAGGACCTATGCACCCTGCTACACAGTTTACAAATGTCGACGAAGATGTTTAGCACTGGCAATGTCATTCTCAGCGTGACAATTCTGGTCATCTACATGATGGAGCGCACTGTAATTATTATTCGGAGTCAGGTGTTGGGACAAGAGGAAGGGGAGGAAGTACAGGAGGAGTCATATGCGGAAGGGATAACAAAATCTACGAGGTCCAGATGGTCAGCGGCACCTATGCGGCAGTCATGGTGAGGGAGAGGGATTAACAAGGGCGCATAGTATCAGCAAAAAGTGTTGAGGAAGGTGCAGGAGCCCATGAAGAAATGGAGGACGAACTGGCGATGGGCATGGAAGACTCAGCAGATGAGTGAGAGCTTGCTCACATTTCGGTTGTGCGAGGTTGTGGTGAGAGGGCAGAGGAAGGAGGCACGATTCTCACCTCTCTGCCACCAACACACCAAGGACTTGGTCCTCCTGGATGCACAAGACACATCAGCGGCTTCTTGCTGCACTACCTACAACATGACCCTCGGATTGTACGAATTCAAAGTAATCCAGAATACTGGGTTGCCACACTGTTACATCCCCGGTACAAGACAAAATTTGGCAAAATAATTCCTGCCATAGAAATGGACGCACGTATACAGGAGTATTTGCAGAATGTGGTACGCAATCTTAGATCTACTTTTCCACTAAACACCAGTGCTGCACAGAGTGAATCTCAACGCTTTGTCATGGATAGGAGGAAATGGTCTTTTACTTGTCCATATCGGAGGGACCAAGGGATGGCTGCTGTGCTGAGATGGCGTTGAGTACGGTGTCCCTGCAGAGTTGCACTTTTGGTCATATACCAAAATGAGTTGAAAAAGGCCACATGCTGGTGGAAAGGGGAAAAGGTGTGTTGGAAAGGGGAAAAAAGTTTTGGTCCGTGGATTTGGTGGTTAAGCAACAGTAACATTTGCTGAAGAAACACCATCTGTTACAGTGGGACTGGCAGATTTGGATAAAGTGGTATATACTATGTTACCGCTATATAACGAAAATTAATAAGAAAAGAAAGAGAAAGGTATATATCCCCATCAGCAGTCAGTGTCCACCGTGCTCCCAGTTGGAAAAGGAGAGGTTGGCAACTGGAAGGTTTGGTGGAGGATACAGAGCTGTGTGGCTATGAAACTAATAGTAGCCTGAACCGAGTTAGACGCCATTCGGATCTGGAGACTGTGAGCCCTGTTAGCGTCACAGGGTCCACATGCCCACCCAGCCCAGGAACTCCCTGTTAACAACACCGGGGCCATTGAGTACGCTGACCGTGTGCGTAGGGGCACACCTGTGGACAGCAGGCGCATCAGCAGCAGCAGGCCTGTTAATGCCACTGGGCTGCACAAGCAGGACTGGTAGGACAGGAGCTGGTCTTAACCGTTCTGCGTTACCAACTGTGGTGGTGGCCTGCATCGAAACCCTATCCCTGCCTACCTCTGGCCTAAAGCCGCAATGGGTTCAACACATGGAGGTGTGCTCTTTCGTAGCATAATAGAAGACTGCGCACCTCCTTGTTGGCTCCAGCCCCTTTTATAACCTGGGTCCGCCCCAAACCAGGGTGAACCACAATGCACCTCCTGGAGACAAAAGTAGAGTGACACGTCATGAGTGGCATAACTAGCGTCCTATTTGGAACCGCAACTTCAATGATGACCTCATGGCTGCCATGACCCAAACACCTCACCAGTCATCGTCTGACCATCAATAATGCGGTGACAAGTCATAGGGGTGGGCCTCTGCAAGCCATTTGGGAGGACACCTGATGCCCTGTGGTCTATATGGGACCCCCACATCAGGGGCAGGGCCAAAGAGTTCATTATCGGACCTAGTCTCTGATGCAGTAAGTGCCTGAGCATGCTCAGTAGCATGAAATACAGTCTCTGAAAAAAGACTATCAGCTTTAGCATGGTGTCTAGGCACAAAACAGGACTTAGACCCGGCACGGAATGCAAGCACCTGTGCAAAGAGGCTTTTCACACTTAGTGTGGGAGCATGCGCTGTATCCCGAAATGAAGACTTAGCGTCAGGAATAACACAGTCAGGCTGAGCATACTCACTAGGCGAAACACTGTAATTAGGCTGCAGCTGGGGTAAATCGGCACACGCATGCGCACTAGCTGCCTCTCCACACTTAGACGTGGAGGGGAAATTGCTCTTGGAGATGCTGTCTATGAACAGAAGGAAAAGCTAAAGGAAGCCTGACTTTCTATCCCTCCGAATTATGAAATGCAGCAATGAATTCCATGAGTTTGCTATAACATTAGCGTAGCAAAATGTGCATGAGGGTGTCATGTAGAGGTGCTATAAATAGCTTGTCACCAGTGGGGCACTAATGGAATACAACAGCCAGTTCTATGATGCCACTAAATGGCAGTATTTTTTGCTATCATTATAGCTTATTAAAAACAGAGCAGGAGGGTGTCATGCAGAGGTGCTGCACATAGATTTGCAGTAGTGTGACTAGACAAAAGTCCAATAGCCACGTTTAGGATGCCACTAGGTACACTGACTGTTTGCTAGTATAATGGCTTAGTTAAAAAACAGTTGGAGTGTGCAATGCAGGCAGACATGCTGCAAATATCTTTCCACTAGTTTGAGTAGACAAAAGTCCAATAGCCACGTTTAGGATGCCACTAGGTACACTGACTGTTTGCTAGTATAATGGCTTAGTTAAAAAAAGTTGGAGTGTGCAATGCAGGCAGACATGCTGCAAATATCTTTCCACTAGTTTGAGTAGACAAAAGTACAATAGCCACGTTTAGGATGCCACTAGGTACACTGACTGTTTGCCAGTATAATGGCTTAGTTTAAAAAAGTTGGAGTGTGCAATGCAGGTAGACATGCTGCAAATATCTTTCCACTAGTTTGAGTAGACAAAAGTCCAATAGCCACGTTTAGGATGCCACTAGGTACACTGACTGTTTGCTAATATAATGGCTTAGTTAAAAAAAGTTGGAGTGTGCAATGCAGGCAGACGTGCTGCAAATATCTTTACAATAGTGTGAATAGACAAAAGTCCAATAGCCACGTTTAGAATGCCACTAGGTACACTGACTGTTTGCTAGTATAATGGCTTAGTTAAAAAAAGTTGGAGTGTGCAATGCAGGCAGACGTGCTGCAAATATCTTTCCACTAGTTTGAGTAGACAAAAGTCCAATAGCCACGTTTAGGATGCCACTAGGTACACTGACTGTTTGCTAGTATAATGGCTTAGTTAAAAAAAGTTGGAGTGTGCAATGCAGGCAGACATGCTGCAAATATCTTTCCACTAGTTTGAGTAAACAAAATTACAATAGCCACGTTTAGGATGCCACTAGGTACACTGACTGTTTGCTAGTATAATGGCTTAGTTTAAAAAAGTTGGAGTGTGCAATGCAGGCAGACATGCTGCAAATATCTTTCCACTAGTTTGAGTAGACAAAAGTCCAATAGCCACGTTTAGGATGCCACTAGGTACACTGACTGTTTGCTAGTATAATGGCTTAGTTAAAAAAAGTTGGAGTGTGCAATGCAGGCAGACATGCTGCAAATATCTTTCCACTAGTTTGAGTAGACAAAAGTACAATAGCCACGTGTCAGGGCCGGGCGGTCGGGCAGACCCAGGAGGTGGATCCACTGGACCGAACTCTAAGATGGTGGTAGGGAGTCCGGTAGCTGAAGCACTGATGGGCAGCAGAACAGTCCGTGCAAGTGAAGGTAGCGAAGGAGTCCCTGGGACCACGGAGTCACAGATGGTAGTCCGGGTGACGTAGCTCAGGTTCGGAGGCTGAGATGATGTCAGGCGGGGTCCGGAACCTTGGGAGCGAGATGACAGGTCACCGCAGGGATCCGAGATGGTACGGACTGTCAGATGGCAGACGGACAGCGTGCGGGGCTCGGGATTCAGCAGGACTGGATGGCGAGGCGGGATCAGCTCTAGAAGAGAGATACGTAAGTATGGTAGGAAAACACAAGGAGACCTGACTCCTAGCTCAGAAAACACGAAGATCAGGCCCCGCCCCCTTGGACAAGAACCCCCTTTATACCCCGTACCTGTCTAACCTCATTTCCTGTTAATGGGCGCTGGCCCTTTAAGAAAGGGTCAGTGACCGCGCGCGCGCCCTAATGCGCGTGCGTGCGGCCCGGGTGCCAGAAGCCAGGGAAGGAGGCTGAGAGGAGGACGCAGGGGAGCCGAGCAGGGCCTGGGAGGCCGTCGGGCGCCGGGATCGGCGGCCAGGAAGCCCAGGAAGGACGGGCACAAGGGACTGGGACGCGGGGAGCGTGGCAGGTGAGCCGGGGAGCGGGGCAGGGGACCCGGGAAGGGGAGCCGAGGACCCGGGGAGCGTGACAGTACCCCCCCCCCCACGCCCCCCTCCCCGCAACCGAGACATGAAGGCACGGATCAGAGGAGTGCCCACATTCTCCCTGGGTTCCCAGGATCTATCCTCAGGACCATACCCCTCCCAGTCCACCAGGAAGAACTGCCGGCCACGAACAGTCTTCATGGCCACGATATCTCTTACCGCGTAGATGTCGTCCTCAGCAATAGGAGGAGGAGCCGGGCTGGCAGCAGCGGAGAAGGGACCAAGGAACACCGGCTTGAGGAGAGAGACGTGGAAGGAGTTGGGTATTCTCATCGTGGCCGGAAGCTTCAGTTTGTAGGAGACCTCATTGATCTTGCTGAGGACCTTAAACGGCCCGATGTAGCGAGGACCCAGCTTGTAGGAAGGAATCTTCAGTCGGATGTACTGGGAAGCAAGCCAGACCAGGTCACCAGGAGAGAAACACGGAGGGTCCAGGCGCCTCTTGTCGGCGTGTTTCTTCATCCGCTGGGAAGCGCGCCCAAGGGACGCCTTGACAGAGTCCCAAATGGTAGCGAAGTCACGGGCTACAGTATCAGCAGCAGGGACATCCGAAGAAGGGGATATAGGCAACGGGACGGAAGGCTGTAGTCCGTAAACGACATGGAAGGGAGATTTGGAGGACGACTCACTGACGTGGTGGTTATGGGAGAACTCAGCCCAAGGCAGAAGCGTGGACCAGTCGTCGTGATGGGCGTTGACATAGTGACGTAAGAAGGATGTCAAGATTTGATTGACCCTCTCCACTTGGCCATTAGACTGAGGATGGTAAGCGGAAGAAAAGTCCAGAGTCACTCCCAGATGTTTGCAGAGAGCCCTCCAGAAGCGGGAGGTGAACTGAGTTCCTCTGTCGGACACGATGTGGGAAGGAAAGCCATGTAAGCGAAAGATGTGTTGTATATAGGCTTCCACGAGTTCCTGAGCAGAGGGCAGTCCGGGCATAGGGACGAAGTGAGCCATTTTGGAGAACCGATCCACCACGACCCATATGACTGTGTGTCCGGAGGATACTGGCAAGTCCGTAATAAAGTCCATCGCTATGTGTTGCCATGGAACTGAGGGTATCGGCAGAGGCAGAAGACGGCCATAGGGCAGGTGTTTGGGCGTCTTGTTCCTGGCACAAGAGGGGCAGGCAGAGACAAAGGCGGCAACGTCCGTGCGAAGGGATGGCCACCAGTAATGGCGTACAATCGCACCCCATGTTCTCTTCTGGCCTGCATGGCCGGCTGTTTTCGAGGCATGACCCCAGTGTAACACTTTTTCCCTGTCGGTCTCAGAGACATAGGTCTTCCCGGGTGGTATCTGGGCCAGAGTGACAGGAGCCACCGGAACAATCTTGTTAGGAGAGATGATAGGTTGGATAGTCTCTTCCTCCTGCTCCAGGGGCATGAGAGACCTAGACAAGGCATCAGCGCGTATATTCTTGTCCGCGGGTCGGAAATGAAGCTGGAAGTCAAACCTGGCAAAGAATAAGGACCACCTGGCTTGCCGTGGGTTCAGTCGCTGAGCGGACCGCAGGTATTCCAGGTTCTTGTGGTCCGTGTAGATAATCACGGGGTACACTGCTCCTTCCAGGAGGTAGCGCCACTCCTCCAGAGCCAGTTTGACCGCTAATAGCTCTCGGTCACCGATGGTGTAATTACGTTCAGGTGCTGAGAAGCTTTTAGAGAAGAAACCGCAAGTCACCATCTTCCCGGAGGAGGATTTTTGCATGAGCACTGCTCCAGCTCCTGAGGAGGAAGCATCCACCTCTAAGGTGAACTGGCGGTTTAACTCTGGTCGGTGGAGTACAGGAGAGGAGGCGAATGCTCGCTTCAGGGAGCAAAATGCGGCGTCGGCCGCAGGTGACCAGTCCTTTGGATTAGCCTCCTTTTTGGTCAGAGCGGAGAGAGGAGCAGTCAGGGCGGAGAAGTGAGGAATAAACTGGCGGTAGTAGTTGGCAAATCCCAGGAACCGTTGGATTGCCTTCAGTCCAGAAGGGGGAGGCCAGTTGAGAATGGCGGAGACCTTCTTGGGATCCATCTGCAGCCCAGTCCCCGAGATGATGTATCCCAGGAAAGGAAGAGAAGACTGCTCAAAGACGCACTTTTCATATTTGGCGTAGAGACGATTCTCTCTCAGTCTTTGTAGAACCAGCTTTACGTTCTCTCTGTGGGTCTGGAGGTCCGGAGAGAAAACAAGAATGTCATCCAGATAAACTACTACACATACGTAGAGGAGGTCCCGGAAAATGTCGTTCACCAGTTCTTGGAATACGGCAGGAGCGTTACACAGACCGAAGGGCATCACACAGTATTCATAGTGCCCATCGCGAGTATTAAAGGCGGTCTTCCATTCGTCCCCAGAGCGGATACGAACTAGGTTGTAGGCACCCCGAAGATCCAGTTTGGTGAACACACGGGCTCCTCTGAGCCGATCGAACAGTTCGGGGATGAGCGGTAGGGGGTACTTGTTTTTTATAGTAATCTGATTCAAGCCCCGGTAGTCAATGCATGGGCGAAGGTCACCCTCTTTCTTCTTAACGAAGAAGAAGCCTGCTCCCGCAGGAGAGGAGGATCTCCGGATGAATCCCTTTGCCAGGCTTTCCATGATGTAGGTGGACATGGCCCTGGTTTCGGCTGGAGACAGCGGATATATCCGTCCTCGAGGTGGTGTTGTTCCTGGGAGCAGGTCGATGGCGCAATCGTAGGGACGGTGTGGCGGAAGTACCTCAGACTCCTTCTTGTCAAAAACGTCCGTGAAGGACCAATAGGCCGGGGGCAGACCCGGTAGGTTCTCAGGAACCGGAGGTCGTCGGACTGGTTGTATAGACTTTAGACATCTCTCATGACAGGCAGAGCCCCAACGGGTGATTTCGCCAGTACCCCAGTTGACTGAGGGTTCGTGTGTTCGCAACCAAGGAAGTCCCAGCAGGACTTGGTGGGACATGTGTGGAAGGACGTAGAGAGCGATGTTCTCGGTGTGCAGAGCACCGATACGCAGTTCCACCGGCTTCGTGATCCAGGAGATGGTATCAGAGAGGGGTCTCCCATCCACCGAGGCAATCAGTAGGGGCTTCTCGAGTAGAGTAACAGGCAGCTGGTATTTGTCCACCGTGGCCTGCTGGATAAAATTGCCTGCTGCTCCGGAGTCGAGGTATGCCTCAGCCGTGAAGCGCGTCTCTCCTGTTGATACTTGTACCGTCCACATAACTGGGTCGGAGAGAGTCCCAGCACCTAGGGTGGCCTCTCCTACCAACCCTAGGCTTTGGAGTTTCCCGGCCTTTCCGGACAGGAGCGTAGGAGATGTGTGTCCCCTCCGCAGTAAAAGCAGAGGCCCTTGGCGAGCCGCTCTGCTCGACGTTGGTCAGACTGTCGTACTCGATCAACCTGCATGGGTTCGTGGACAGGAATCCCAGCTGTAGATGACTGTGGCACAGAGGACTTCTGTGGCGGAGAGGAGTGCCGTACCGCACGTCGCTCACGAACCAGCTCTTTGGAGCGCTCCTGAAAACGAATGTCCACTCGCGTGGCTAGGGCAATCAGGGCATCTAGGGTGGAGGGCATGTCACGACCCGCCAACTCATCTTTGATGCGACTTGACAGTCCTTCCCAGAAGGCGGCTGTCAGGGCCTCATTATTCCACCCGAGTTCAGAAGCCAAAGTGCGGAAACGGATGGCGTATTGGCCCACCGTCAGTGTTCCTTGACGTAGGCGGAGAAGTGATGAAGCAGACGCAGAGGCGCGTCCCGGCTCGTCAAAGGTACTGCGAAAGGCCTGCAGGAACTCTTGAAGATCCTTGGTCATGGGGTCCTCCTTCTCCCACAAGGGGTTCATCCACGCCAGTGCCTCGCCCTCCAGGTGAGACATAATAAAGGCGACCTTGGCTTGGTCGGAGGCGAACAGATGGGGCAGCTGCGTGAAGTGAAGGGAGCATTGGTTTATGAAGCCCCTGCAGGTCTTGGGATCTCCAGCATAACGAGGAGGTGACGCCAAACGGAGTCGGGAAGCATCCGACGCGGCTGCCACTGGTGCGGGAGCCGTGGATTGCCTAGTGGGAGACCTGGGTGCTGCAGGCGTCATTGATGCTTGTAATGTGTACAGGCGAGTGTCCACGGAGGTCATAAATTGCAGCATGCGGGTCTGGACTTCACGCTGGCGTTGGAGTTCCTCTTGCAGGGCCAATAGTGCTGCAGCGGGATCCATGGCCTGATCTTACTGTCAGGGCCGGGCGGTCGGGCAGACCCAGGAGGTGGATCCACTGGACCGAACTCTAAGATGGTGGTAGGGAGTCCGGTAGCTGAAGCACTGATGGGCAGCAGAACAGTCCGTGCAAGTGAAGGTAGCGAAGGAGTCCCTGGGACCACGGAGTCACAGATGGTAGTCCGGGTGACGTAGCTCAGGTTCGGAGGCTGAGATGATGTCAGGCGGGGTCCGGAACCTTGGGAGCGAGATGACAGGTCACCGCAGGGATCCGAGATGGTACGGACTGTCAGATGGCAGACGGACAGCGTGCGGGGCTCGGGATTCAGCAGGACTGGATGGCGAGGCGGGATCAGCTCTAGAAGAGAGATACGTAAGTATGGCAGGAAAACACAAGGAGACCTGACTCCTAGCTCAGAAAACACGAAGATCACGCCCCGCCCCCTTGGACAAGAACCCCCTTTATACCCCGTACCTGTCTAACCTCATTTCCTGTTAATGGGCGCTGGCCCTTTAAGAAAGGGTCAGTGACCGCGCGCGCGCGCCCTAATGCGCGTGCGTGCGGCCCGGGTGCCAGAAGCCAGGGAAGGAGGCTGAGAGGAGGACGCAGGGGAGCCGAGCAGGGCCTGGGAGGCCGTCGGGCGCCGGGATCGGCGGCCAGGAAGCCCAGGAAGGACGGGCACAAGGGACTGGGACGCGGGGAGCGTGGCAGGTGAGCCGGGGAGCGGGGCAGGGGACCCGGGAAGGGGAGCCGAGGACCCGGGGAGCGTGACACCACGTTTAGGATGCCACTAGGTACACTGACTGTTTGCTAGTATAATGGCTTAGTTAAAAAAAGTTGGAGTGTGCAATGCAGGCAGACATGCTGCAAATATCTTTCCACTAGTTTGAGGAGACAAAAGTACAATAGCCACGTTTAGGATGCCACAAGGTACACTGACTGTTTGCTAGTATAATGGCTTAGTTTAAAAAAGTTGGAGTGTGCAATGCAGGCAGACATGCTGCAAATATCTTTCCACTAGTTTGAGTAGACAAAAGTCCAATAGCCACGTTTAGGATGCCACTAGGTACATTGACTGTTTGCTAGTATAATGGCTTAGTTTAAAAAAGTTGGAGTGTGCAATGCAGGCAGACATGCTGCAAATATCTTTCCACTAGTTTGAGTAGACAAAAGTCCAATAGCCACGTTTAGGGTGCCACTAGGTACACTGACTGTTTGCTAGTATAATGGCTTAGTTAAAAAAAGTTGGAGTGTGCAATGCAGGCAGACGTGCTGCAAATATCTTTACAATAGTGTGAATAGACAAAAGTCCAATAGCCACGTTTAGGATGCCACTAGGTACACTGACTGTTTGCTAGTATAATGGCTTAGTTAAAAAAAAGTTGGAGTGTGCAATGCAGGCAGACGTGCTGCAAATATCTTTCCACTAGTTTGAGTAGACAAAAGTCCAATAGCCACGTTTAGGATGCCACTAGGTACACTGACTGTTTGCTAGTATAATGGCTTAGTTAAAAAGAGTTTGAGTGTGCAATGCAGGCAGACATGCTGCAAATATCTTTCCACTAGTGTGACTACACCAAAGTACAATAGCCACGTTTAGGATGCCACTAGGTACACTGACTGTTTGCTAGTATAATGGCTTAGTTAAAAAAAGTTGGAGTGTGCAATGCAGGCAGACGTGCTGCAAATATCTTTACGATAGTGTGAATAGACAAAAGTGCAATAGCCACGTTTAGGATGCCACTAGGTACACTGACTGTTTGCTAGTATAATGGCTTAGTTAAAAAAAGTTGGAGTGTGCAATGCAGGCAGACATGCTGCAAATATCTTTCCACTAGTTTGAGGAGACAAAAGTCCAATAGCCACGTTTAGGATGCCACTAAGTACACTGACTGTTTGCTAGTATAATGGCTTAGTTAAAAAAAGTTGGAGTGTGCAATGCAGGCAGACATGCTGCAAATATCTTTCCACTAGTTTGAGTAGACAAAAGTACAATAGCCACGTTTAGGATGCCACTAGGTACACTGACTGTTTGCTAGTATAATGGCTTAGTTTAAAAAAGTTGGAGTGTGCAATGCAGGCAGACATGCTGCAAATATCTTTCCACTAGTTTGAGTAGACAAAAGTCCAAAAGCCACGTTTAGGATGCCACTAGGTACACTGACTGTTTGCTAGTATAATGGCTTAGTTAAAAAAAGTTGGAGTGTGCAATGCAGGCAGACATGCTGCAAATATCTTTCCACTAGTTTGAGTAGACAAAAGTACAATAGCCACGTTTAGGATGCCACTAGGTACACTGACTGTTTGCTAGTATAATGGCTTAGTTAAAAAAAGTTGGAGTGTGCAATGCAGGCAGACATGCTGCAAATATCTTTCCACTAGTTTGAGGAGACAAAAGTACAATAGCCACGTTTAGGATGCCACTAGGTACACTGACTGTTTGCTAGTATAATGGCTTAGTTAAAAAAAGTTGGAGTGTGCAATGCAGGCAGATATGCTGCAAATATCTTTCCACTAGTGTGACTACACAAAAGTACAATAGCCACATTTAGGATGCCACTAGGTACACTGACTGTTTGCTAGTATAATGGCTTAGTTAAAAAAAGGTGGAGTGTGCAATGCAGGCAGACGTGCTGCAAATATCTTTACAATAGTGTGAATAGACAAAAGTCCAATAGCCACGTTTAGGATGCCACTAGGTACACTGACTGTTTGCTAGTATAATGGCTTAGTTAAAAAAAGTTGGAGTGTGCAATGCAGGCAGACATGCTGCAAATATCTTTCCACTAGTTTGAGTAGACAAAAGTACAATAGCCACGTTTAGGATGCCACTAGGTACACTGACTGTTTGCTAGTATAATGGCTTAGTTTAAAAAAGTTGGAGTGTGCAATGCAGGCAGACATGCTGCAAATATCTTTCCACTAGTTTGAGTAGACAAAAGTCCAATAGCCACGTTTAGGATGCCACTAGGTACACTGACTGTTTGCTAGTATAATGGCTTAGTTAAAAAAAGTTGGAGTGTGCAATGCAGGCAGACATGCTGCAAATATCTTTCCACTAGTTTGAGTAGACAAAAGTCCAATAGCCACGTTTAGGATGCCACTAGGTACACTGACTGTTTGCTAGTATAATGGCTTAGTTAAAAAAAGTTGGAGTGTGCAATGCAGGCAGACATGCAGCAAATATCTTTCCACTAGTTTGAGTAGACAAAAGTACAATAGCCACGTTTAGGATGCCACTAGGTACACTGACTGTTTGCTAGTATAATGGCTTAGTTTAAAAAAGTTGGAGTGTGCAATGCAGGCAGACATGCTGCAAATATCTTTCCACTAGTTTGAGTAGACAAAAGTCCAATAGCCACGTTTAGGATGCCACTAGGTACACTGACTGTTTGCTAGTATAATGGCTTAGTTAAAAAAAGTTGGAGTGTGCAATGCAGGCAGACATGCTGCAAATATCTTTCCACTAGTGTGACTACACAAAAGTACAATAGCCACGTTTAGGATGCCACTAGGTACACTGACTGTTTGCTAGTATAATGGCTTAGTTAAAAAAAGTTGGAGTGTGCAATGCAGGCAGACGTGCTGCAAATATCTTTACAATAGTGTGAATAGACAAAAGTCCAATAGCCACGTTTAGGATGCCACTAGGTACACTGACTGTTTGCTAGTATAATGGCTTAGTTAAAAAAAGTTGGAGTGTGCAATGCAGGCAGACATGCTGCAAATATCTTTCCACTAGTTTGAGTAGACAAAAGTACAATAGCCACGTTTAGGATGCCACTAGGTACACTGACTGTTTGCTAGTATGATGGCTTAGTTAAAAAAAGTTGGAGTGTGCAATGCAGGCAGACATGCTGCAAATATCTTTCCACTAGTTTGAGTAGACAAAAGTACAATAGTCACGTTTAGGATGCCACAAGGTACACTGACTGTTTGCTAGTATAATGGCTTAGTTTAAAAAAGTTGGAGTGTGCAATGCAGGCAGACATGCTGCAAATAACTTTCCACTAGTTTGAGTAGACAAAAGTCCAATAGCCAAGTTTAGGATGCCACTAGGTACACTGACTGTTTGCTAGTATAATGGCTTAGTTTAAAAAAGTTGGAGTGTGCAATGCAGGCAGACATGCTGCAAATATCTTTCCACTAGTTTGAGTAGACAAAAGTCCAATAGCCACGTTTAGGATGCCACTAGGTACACTGACTGTTTGCTAGTATAATGGCTTAGTTAAAAAAAGTTGGAGTGTGCAATGCAGGCAGACGTGCTGCAAATATCTTTACAATAGTGTGAATAGACAAAAGTCCAATAGCCACGTTTAGGATGCCACTAGGTACACTGACTGTTTGCTAGTATAATGGCTTAGTTAAAAAAAGTTGGAGTGTGCAATGCAGGCAGACGTGCTGCAAATATCTTTACAATAGTGTGAATAGACAAAAGTGCAATAGCCATGTTTAGGATGCCACTAGGTACACTGACTGTTTGCTAGTATAATGGCTTAGTTAAAAAAAGTTGGAGTGTGCAATGCAGGCAGACATGCTGCAAATATCTTTCCACTAGTTTGAGTAGACAAAAGTCCAATAGCCACGTTTAGGATGCCACTAGGTACACTGACTGTTTGCTAGTATAATGGCTTAGTTAAAAAGAGTTTGAGTGTGCAATGCAGGCAGACATGATGCAAATATCTTTCCACTAGTGTGACTACACAAAAGTGCAATAGCCACGTTTAGGATGCCACTAGGTACACTGACTGTTTGCTAGTATAATGGCTTAGTTTAAAAAAGTTGGAGTGTGCAATGCAGGCAGACATGCTGCAAATATCTTTCCACTAGTTTGAGTAGAGAAAAGTACAATAGCCACGTTTAGGATGCCACTAGGTACACTGACTGTTTGCTAGTATAATGGCTTAGTTTAAAAAAGTTGGAGTGTGCAATGCAGGCAGACATGCTGCAAATATCTTTCCACTAGTTTGAGTAGACAAAAGTCCAATAGCCACGTTTAGGATGCCACTAGGTACACTGACTGTTTGCTAGTATAATGGCTTAGTTAAAAAAAGTTGGAGTGTGCAATGCAGGCAGACATGCTGCAAATATCTTTCCACTAGTTTGAGTAGACAAAAGTACAATAGCCACGTTTAGGATGCCACTAGGTACACTGACTGTTTGCTAGTATAATGGCTTAGTTAAAAAAAGTTGGAGTGTGCAATGCAGGCAGACATGCTGCAAATATCTTTCCACTAGTTTGAGGAGACAAAAGTACAATAGCCACGTTTAGGATGCCACTAGGTACACTGACTGTTTGCTAGTATAATGGCTTAGTTTAAAAAAGTTGGAGTGTGCAATGCAGGCAGACATGCTGCAAATATCTTTCCACTAGTTTGAGTAGACAAAAGTCCAATAGCCACGTTTAGGATGCCACTAGGTACACTGACTGTTTGCTAGTATAATGGCTTAGTTAAAAAAAGTTGGAGTGTGCAATGCAGGCAGACATGCTGCAAATATCTTTCCACTAGTTTGAGTAGACAAAAGTCCAATAGCCACGTTTAGGATGCCACTAGGTACACTGACTGTTTGCTAGTATAATGGCTTAGTTTAAAAAAGTTGGAGTGTGCAATGCAGGCAGACATGCTGCAAATATCTTTCCACTAGTTTGAGTAGACAAAAGTCCAATAGCCACGTTTAGGATGCCACTAGGTACACTGACTGTTTGCTAGTATAATGGCTTAGTTAAAAAAAGTTGGAGTGTGCAATGCAGGCAGACGTGCTGCAAATATCTTTACAATAGTGTGAATAGACAAATGTCCAATAGCCACGTTTAGGATGCCACTAGGTACACTGACTGTTTGCTAGTATAATAGCTTAGTTAAAAAGAGTTGGAGTGTGCAATGCAGGCAGACGTGCTCTGCAAATATCTTTCCACTAGTGTGACTACACAAAAGTCCAATAGCCACGTTTAGGATGCCACTAGGTACACTGACTGTTTGCTGGTATAATGGATAAGTTAAAAAAAGTTGGAGTGTGCAATGCAGGCAGACATGCTGCAAATATCTTTCCACTAGTTTGAGTAGACAAAAGTACAATAGCCACGTTTAGGATGCCACTAGGTACACTGACTGTTTGCTAGTATAATGGCTTAGTTAAAAAAAGTTGGAGTGTGCAATGCAGGCAGACATGCTGCAAATATCTTTCCACTAGTTTGAGGAGACAAAAGTACAATAGCCACGTTTAGGATGCCACTAGGTACACTGACTGTTTGCTAGTATAATGGCTTAGTTTAAAAAAGTTGGAGTGTGCAATGCAGGCAGACATGCTGCAAATATCTTTCCACTAGTTTGAGTAGACAAAAGTCCAATAGCCACGTTTAGGATGCCACTAGGTACACTGACTGTTTGCTAGTATAATGGCTTAGTTAAAAAAAGTTGGAGTGTGCAATGCAGGCAGACATGCTGCAAATATCTTTCCACTAGTTTGAGTAGACAAAAGTCCAATAGCCACGTTTAGGATGCCACTAGGTACACTGACTGTTTGCTAGTATAATGGCTTAGTTTAAAAAAGTTGGAGTGTGCAATGCAGGCAGACATGCTGCAAATATCTTTCCACTAGTTTGAGTAGACAAAAGTCCAATAGCCACGTTTAGGATGCCACTAGGTACACTGACTGTTTGCTAGTATAATGGCTTAGTTTAAAAAAGTTGGAGTGTGCAATGCAGGCAGACGTGCTGCAAATATCTTTACAATAGTGTGAATAGACAAATGTCCAATAGCCACGTTTAGGATGCCACTAGGTACACTGACTGTTTGCTAGTATAATAGCTTAGTTAAAAAGAGTTGGAGTGTGCAATGCAGGCAGACGTGCTCTGCAAATATCTTTCCACTAGTGTGACTACACAAAAGTCCAATAGCCACGTTTAGGATGCCACTAGGTACACTGACTGTTTGCTGGTATAATGGATAAGTTAAAAAGAGTTTGAGTGTGCAATTCAGGCAGACATGCTGCAAATATCTTTCCACTAGTGTGACTACACAAAAGTCCAATAGCCACGTTTAGGATGCCACTAGGTACACTGACTGTTTGCTAGTATAATGGCTTAGTTAAAAAAAGTTGGAGTGTGCAATGCAGCCAGACGTGCTGCAAATATCTTTACAATAGTGTGAATAGACAAAAGTGCAATAGCCACGTTTAGGATGCCACTAGGTACACTGACTGTTTGCTAGTATAATGGCTTAGTTAAAAAAGTTGGAGTGTGCAATGCAGGCAGACATGCTGCAAATATCTTTCCACTAGTTTGAGTAGACAAAAGTACAATAGCCACGTTTAGGATGCCACTAGGTACACTGACTGTTTGCTAGTATAATGGCTTAGTTAAAAAAAGTTGGAGTGTGCAATGCAGGCAGACATGCTGCAAATATCTTTCCACTAGTTTGAGTAGACAAAAGTACAATAGCCACGTTTAGGATGCCACTAGGTAAACTGACTGTTTGCTAGTATAATGGCTTAGTTTAAAAAAGTTGGAGTGTGCAATGCAGGCAGACATGCTGCAAATATCTTTCCACTAGTTTGAGTAGACAAAAGTCCAATAGCCACGTTTAGGATGCCACTAGGTACACTGACTGTTTGCTAGTATAATGGCTTAGTTAAAAAAAGTTGGAGTGTGCAATGCAGGCAGACGTGCTGCAAATATCTTTACAATAGTGTGAATAGACAAAAGTCCAATAGCCACGTTTAGGATGCCACTAGGTACACTGACTGTTTGCTAGTATAATGGCTTAGTTAAAAAGAGTTGGAGTGTGCAATGCAGGCAGACGTGCTCTGCAAATGTCTTTGCACTAGTGGGACTATAGCAAAGTCCAATAGCCACGTTTAGGATGCCACTAGGTACACTGACTGTTTGCTAGCATAATGGCTTAGTTATAATGAGTTGGAGTGTGTAGAGGACAGGAGGGTACAGTGCCAGGATTGTGGGGCTCTGGGTAGAGGAATGGAAGCCTGCCTTTCTATTCCCTCCTAATGGTGAAATACAGCGACGAAATCCCTGACCTTGGCTACACAGACGCTGTCTCTGTTTTCAGGACCTGTCACCTTTGGCTCTCTGACCCTGCCGGTTTGAGCCCTTAAAAGGACTGATAGAAAGTGCTCTCCCTAAGCTGTCTAACGCTGTGTATGGAGCGCATACAGCTGTATCGGCGATAGGACTCAGGAGGACGGAGCTGCGACAGTGATGTCTGACACCAAAGACGCAGAAGAGATAATGGCGTCCTAGAGGAAAATGTCCGGTTTTATAATGCAGGGACATGTGACATGGACATCCTATCACACATGCCGTTGCTTCTCTGGCTAAAAGTCCACTTAGCTGTGTGTGTGTCTGGGATTGGCTGACATGCTGGCCTGCCCCACTACACGCGCGCGCTTAGGGAAGGAAGACAAGGAAAAAAAAAAAAAATGGCGATCGCCATTATAGAAACAGCAGTGATCTGAAGGCGCTGTTCACGCACACTATACACTGAAATGTCATAATAGTGTGATTCACAGAGTGACTTACACTATTACAGCGGAAACCAAGCTAGGATTTAGCTGGTTTTTTGCTGCTAGAACCGTTCTCGAACGTTTCTAGAACTATCGAGCTTTTGGAAAAAGCTCGAGTTCTAGTTCGATCTAGAACAGCACCCAAAATCACTCGAGCCCCGAACTGGAGAACCTCGAACCGCGAACCGCGCTCAACTCTAGTACTGACGGTGGCTTTGGTGATGCATTATTGTCTTTAGTGTGGTTTTAGTGATGTATTACTGTACTGATGGTGGTTCTGGTCATAGTCATGTGGATGTTGTAATCTTAACCTTATCAGTCTTGATCCTAAAACATAAGGCAGTATGCTGGACTAAAAATACAGCTATCTGCATGTCTGTCAGCCGAATAAGTAAGAGACTAAAGCCCCCATACACTATAGTCTGATCTTTCGGCTGGCAGCTATCTTGCTCGGCTCTCCCATATACAGGAGCACTCATTCTACAAAGTGTTTCTGTGTTCTCTATTAGAGCCGCTGTGAGGCATCTCCGGCAGCAGTTTATCATTTAGAGGATAATAGGATCTACACTCCGTAATTGGACATGCTGGATCCTTATTCCCCCCTGGAAATCATGAGTTAGAGACCCTATTCACATTGGACTGTCAGCCGGACCTTTTGATATTGGTGGGTCTAGACAACTTTAGGTTAGCATATGTATGGAGGTTTTAACTACAATCTGAAGGCTCTGGGCAGTCTCTGGGTATGTGTACTGCACACAACGTCTTGCAGATGTCTGTGAACCCCCTGAGTTATTCAGACAGAAAACACTTTAGGACAGTCATCCTTTTTTATATATACAGTATATATATATATATATATATATATATACATATATAAAACATTTTTTTATTTTTTTTTTTTGCTGTTGCTTCTTGGTCGTCTTTCTTTTAGTTACTGAATTTTTCTTAATGTAATAAACTAGTAAGCGGCATTCAAGCAGCAGCCGCCATATAACGGTCCGGTCACTTTCAGCCGCTTCATATCCGAGGAAACCTGACGAGCTTAAAAAGCTCCAAAGACTGAACATACGGACAGCAACTCGTTTTTACATTGCAGTATATGAGTTCATTCCTTTTAGAATTCATAGTTTGGTTTTTTTGGGCGGGTTACAGGGCGGAACTGTCTGAAAACAAATTGCTGTGTGCACATACCCCTAATCTGACTGATCAGAAGGGGGCGCCACAACTGACAGTGCCTAGGGCAGCATGAACTCCACATACAGCCCTGCGGAGAGGTATACCAGAAACATGATAAACAGAAATGAACATACCATCACCTTAAATCATACACCCGTCGGACCGTGTATACCCAGAATCCTGCAGGGTGAAGGAGAAGAAAATTGAAAGTTGTGGGAAGCAGTGGCGCTGTCGTGGCTTCTGGAAAAAATCATTACTGGTAAGTAATTTAAGATTTTTCCCTTCACCACGACAGCGCCACCAGAGAGATTCTGAAGATAACCACATCAGGGAGGGACCACAGCCTCTAGCACCCTTTTACCAAAGGTCAAATCCACCGTGGCCGACAAATCTAAATGATAGTGATTAAACAAGGTCATAGGAGAGGACCTGGTTGCAGCCTTACATATTAGATCCAGAGGCACATCCGCTCTCTCGGCCCAGGAGGTTGCCACAGCTCTGGTGGAATGAGCTGTAGTTCCATGCGGGATAGGCCTATCCTGGGCTACATAAGCTACCTTGATAGCTTCCTTAATCCATCTAGCTATCGTGCCTTTGGAAGCTGAGCACTCCTTCCTAGGACCCTGAAAACAAAGAAATAAAGCCTGGGACTTCCTCCAAGGCCTGGTGACCTCAATGTAATGACTTAACACCCTGGTAACATCTAATGTGTGTAGCCTTTCCTCCTTGGGGTTCCTAGGTGTCAGACAGAAGGATGGTAGGACAATTTCCTGAGAGCGATGAAAAGACCTAGCCACTTTGGGTGAATAAGCAGGGTCTGTGCGAAGGCATACCCTATCCTCAAAGAACTGAGTATAAGGGGGAGTTACAGAAAGGGCCTGAAGATCACTAACTCTTCGAGCAGAAGTAAGGGCAACAAGCAACGCAACCTTCAGAGTCAGGGTTTTTATACGTAGTAGATTGTGAAAGGGTTTCAAAGGGGGGTCCTAGATTGAGATCCCAAGAAGTGAAACTTAGACCGGGAACTGGCTTGGCCCTCTGACAGGATGAGATGAACCTCTTAACCCATCTATTGCCTGCTAAGTCGGAATTATATAGCGCTGCCAATGCTGATACCTGGACCTTCAAAGTGCTTACCAAGTCAACGCCCTTCTGGAGAAATTCTAGAATATCTTCCACCAAAGGTTCCCCTACATGACTGTTACCAGAAAAAGAAAGAAATTTGTTCCACACTCTTGCGTAAATCCTGGTAGTAGCCGGTTTAATACTACGAAAGAGAGTGAAAATCAAATTAGAAGAGAAACCTCGACCCTCTAACAATTGCCTCTCAAATGAAGGCCCGAAACCTGAGAGTGAAGCAGAGGGCCCTGGGAGAGGAGATCTGGCCTCTCTGGGAGGATCCAAGGGTCCAATACTGACATCCTCTGGAGCCAGTAAAACCAAGGCCTCCTGGGCCAGAAGGGAGCAATGAGGAGCAGTCTGGCTTGGTCCTCCCGGGCCTTCTTCAAGACTGCCGGAAGTAATATCAGGGGTGGGAAGGCATAAAGCAGCCCCTTTCCCCATGAAACCTGGAATGCGTCTACTGCCCAAGGTCTGTCGAGAGAGTTGAAAGAACAGAACTGGTGTACCTTTCTGTTGGATCTGGTTGCAAAGAGGTCTACCGTCGGGCACCCCCAAAGAAGTACTACGTGGTGGAAGACTTCCTCGTGCAGACACCACTCCCTCTGCCGTATTTGAAGCCTGCTCAGAAAGTCGGCAGTGACATTGTCCATTCCCCGTATATGAAGTGCCGTAAGGGAGGAAAGGTGACCCTGAGCCAGGGAAAATATAGTGTTCGTTATCCCCATCAGGGAAGAAGACCGCATGCCCCCTGGTGGTTGATATCTGAGACTGCCACTCTGTTGTCTGAGAATACCCTGACATGTGTACCCGCCAGGTGAGGAAGAAGGGCGCGTAGAGCCTTCCCAATTGCACACAATTCTCTTGCGTTCGAGGAGCCCCGACGTTCTAGAGGACTCCAGGGACCCTGCACCGCCTGGTATCTCAGATGAGCCCCCCAACCCAGTGCGCTGGCATCGGTCGTGATCATATCTGAAAGTGGAAGTGACCAGGGAACCCCAGCTGACAGATTCCGAACCTGCACCCACCAGCGGAGGGAACAAAGAGTGCGGGAAGAAAGGGTGATGAATCTGTCCAAACACTCTCCCAATAATCGCTGCCCCCTCAACACCTCCTCTTGAAGTACCCAGGTATGCCACTGTGCCCAGGGAACTGCTGGGATACATGTAACTAGGGATCCCAGTAACGACATTGCCTCTCTGAGGCTGAGAACTGGGTTTGCGATGACCGAGGAGAATCGTGTTCTGAGAAATGATACTTTCTCCTGACGTAGGAGGCAGAGAGCAAGAATCCAGAATGAGGCCCAAAAAAACCTGTCTCGTGAAGGGCTGTACTTTTGCTTTTCCTAGATTCAAAATCTAACCTAATTCCTGCAGGATGGAGATCACTGCCAGAATCTAGGACCTGCAGTGTAACTCTGAAGTCCCCATTATTAAAAAAACGTCCAGGTATGGGATGATGAGGATTTCTTTTTCGTGCATGTGGGCCATCATCTCTGCTACCACTATTGTAAAGACCCTCAGGGCCATGTCCAACCTGAAGGAAAGGGCTCTGAACTGGAAGTGTCGTATTACACCCCTGATTGGAAGGGCTACTCTGAGGAACATCTGATGGGAAGCGTGAATTGGAATATGATAGTACGCATCTCTGAGCTCCAGAACCGCCATGAAACACCCTGAAAACAGTAGTTTTATGGCTGATTTCACTGACTCCATCTTGAAGTAATGATACATCAAATGTTTGTCGAGATGTCGCAGGTTGATAATCGTCCGTAACGATCCATCTGTTTTTTTTTACTAGGAAAAGTGGAGAATAAAAGTCGGAGCCTTCTTCTCCTTTGGGAACTTCTACCAGAACAGATTTTCTGAGAAGACCCTCTACCTCCTGCTGTAACGTGAGGTGTTTTTCTTCCGACCTGCCGAGAATCCAAGAACTGGATGAGATGTTGCACCATGCTGGGTAGAAGATGGAGAGTCTACCTCCCACCGGAACAGAGATATCACCGAGCTGGCTTCTTACCATCCGTAGGAGGTCTGAACATGAAGCCTGATCTCTTCCTCTTGTTGTCTCTCCACCCCTCCTTGGACGCGGGTTGCTTCCCCTTTCCAAATCCCTTCCTCCTGAAGGTGCGGTGCCTAAAGGGGGCAGAGGAAAAAGTGGGAAATCCCTTCTTGATATCTGCCGCTTTTTCTAGGATCATCAAGCGGTTTACCAAAGAGATATTCCCACTCACAAGGCATAGCACATAGCTGTGACTTTGACTGCGAGTCTCCCGGCCATCCTTTCAACTAGTGCGATAGCCTTGCTGAGTTGGACAAAGCTGCTGACTTGGCTGATAAATGAAGGGTATCTGCTGATGTGTCGGCCAAAAAAGCAGGTGCTACTTTGGCTCGAGGTATATTAGCGAGGATCTGATCCTCTGATCTTGTCTCCTCTGTAATCTGATCTTCTAGCTGTTGTAGCCAGACCATCATGGACCTAGCTATACAGGTACCTGCCACTGCCGGCCGAAGCACTCCCGCGGCCATCTTCCAAGCGGAGCGGAGATAAGTATCTGCCTTTCTGTCCAGTGGCTCAGACTCCTGCAAGGGATACTTCTTCTTAAATAAAGACAGAGGGTAAGCTCTCCTATCGTTTTTCCCACTGGTCTGCTATCAATCTCTTGACCTTGTCATGGAGAGGGAAGGGGCGCCGCCGCTTATGTTCCAGTCCTCTGAACATCAGATCCTCAACAGATTCTGGATCCTTTGTCTCTACCAGACCCATCGTAACTTTGACAGCCTTTACCAGGTGATTACCTTCAGCAGCAGGAAAATATTGTCTGATCCCCACATCGTCCTCAGAAGATGAAACCGGAGATGATGAGGAGGAACCGGACACCGAGTCTGAAGCCTCTCTGGACTCCCGATCCTGCACCCTGGTTTTGCTTGAGGTGCTAGAAATGGAAAGCAGAGAAAACCCCTTCAGGGACTCACTGACTTCTGCTCTAATGACCTCCTTGAGACTAGTCGCAATGTCTGGTGATTCCTCTGCAATCGTCTTCTGGATACAGAAGTTACATAATTTCTTCAGACTGTCAGAGGGCAGCGGGGATTTATATAAAGCACATTCCTTGTGCTTAGTCTTTTCTGATCTCTTCCTAGGTTTGTCCTAAGAATGGAGGGAAGAAGAAGAAGGGAATCCCTATTAATGGGAATAGGTAACCGCAAAAACACTCACCTACTGATTGCCATACGGTACAGTGTCAGGCGAACAAGTGGGTCTCTTGGGACTCCTGCGGGAAGCTGAAGACCTCTTGTCGGGAGTCCCCCACTGGAGAGACTACCACCGCTCCCACAATGCTGTGCCTGCTTCTGCGGGCGTTTTTCAGTTAGCTCACGCTCCTGGGATTCTTCTTGAAGCTCCTCCATAGTAAATCTGGAGGATGAACACCATGGATAGCCTCCGCGGAGAAGCAGTGGGCAGTGCCATCTTGCCGCCCACTGCGCATGCGCAGAGGTGACTCCCTGTTACCGCTGCCATCACCGCCAAACCCGGAACCCGACAGCAGTAGAATCTCTGCGCTGCCTCGCTCCACCTGCAGGGTCAGCCACAGGGCGCCAAACAGGGACACAAACGGAAAATGGAGCGGCGAATGCTGCAGGGACAGTCACCGGGCGCTGAGACAGTAACGCCGCTGACTCCATCCCGATATACACACTGTAGGGCCAGTCACCGGACGCCGAGCAGGTAAGTGAATGCACAGGGGGAGAAACATTATCCTGCCCTGTCTTCCATCCTGTCTCTGGGATGCTTCCAGGGCTCACCCTGGGAACGCCGTCCTTTACTGTGGCAGCAACACAGCTCTCCTGGGTCTCCCATCTTGGGACAGGACACCAAAAACTGATTCAAGAGAGGGGAGCCGCCCTTTTATTTCAGTGGGTTTCCTGTCCTATGATGGGCGGACCTATCTCTCTCTGGTGGCGCTGTTGTGGTGAAGGGAGAAAATATATACATATACTTTTTTTTCTAATTAAAAAGAAATGGTATAATTTACTCTGTACATACATATATATATTATTGTATAATATATATTAAAAATATAAACAGTATATATAACAGTAAATTATTCCAAGTTTTTTCATTATAAAAATATACTACTATTATATATATATATATATATATACATATATATATATATATATATATAAAATTTTGTATGTATAATTTTGTTTTTTATAGAATATACTACTGTAATATAAAATGTGTATATATACCTTATATAAATATATGTATGTATATATCTAATATACATAATATCAAATATATATATATATTTTTTTAATAGAGAAATTGGTATAATTCACTGTTCTGTTAAAAAAATAAAATAAATATATATATATATATTATATATAATATTATAATTTATTTATATATATATATATATATATATATATAACAGAGTAAACTATACCAACTAGAATATACAGTATATACATTTATATATATTTTATGTATATATTATGGTAGTATATATATATATATATATATATATATATATATATATACACACACACACACACAGCTACTTTAATCGTTTATCCTTCCATCCTCGTACAGCTCCTGTTACCATGTATCCCTCGATCCTTGTATAACACCTCCTGTCACCATGTATACCTGCGTCACTTCTTTTACCGTGTATCCCTCGATCCCTGTATAACACCTCCTGTCACCGTATATATCTCTGTATAACACCTCCTGTCACCATATATCCCTCTATCGCTTCTCCTGTCACCGTGTATCCCTCCATCCCTGTACAACACCTCTTGTCATCATGTATCCTTCAATCATTGCACAGCTCCTCCTGTCACCGTATAGTTTCTATCCCTGTATCCTGTCACCGTGTATCCCTCCATCGCTTCTTCTTTTACCGTGTATCCCTCTATCTCTGTATAACACCTCCTGTCACTGTTTATGCCTCTATCCCTGAATCACAGTCCTGTCATTGTGTATCCTTCAATTATTGTACAGCTTCTCCTGTCACTGTATATCCCTCTATCTCTTTTGTTACAACCTAGTCCAAAAAAAATGATAAAATGCATTACACTTCAACAATTGAGCGAAACAACCTCTCCTTTCAAGCCAATAAAGCCAAGGATAAAAGATGCATGCAAGATTAAAACTTATTAATTTTGAGTCTTCTTTTTAAAATAAAAACAATTAAAAAAAACAGACATTCCTATGAGGGACCCTATATAACAAATATAAATGTGAGAACAATTAATTATTAATATAAAATAGTACCCCCTATTCCTATTGATAGCATAATTTAACAATTTAATAATGTATTAGCCCAAACAATGATATATTAACTGAGATTGGGCAGCACGGTGGCTCAGTGGTTAGCACTGGTGTCTTGCTAGTGCTGGGGTCCTCTGTTCAAATCCCATCATGGACAACATCTGCAAGGAGTTTGTATGTTCTTCCCGTGCTCGTGTGGCTTTCCTCCGGTTTCCTCCCACACTCCAAAGAAATACAGATAGAGAATATAGATTGTGAGCCCCAATGATGACAGTGTTCTTGATGTATGTAAAGTGCTGTGGAATATGTTAGCGCTATATAAAAGTAAAGATTTATTTTTATTTTACAATTACTCAGCAATAATAATAAGGTATTATTCAGCAAATAAATATTATGTATATTGAATGACAAAAATTAAACTAAATAAAAGTTACACTGTAGAGATGGTATATAAGTGGATGTATGTACCATCTCTATAGTGCAAACGATGTCCCTCGATAGCCACACATATGTTGCTTGGTTACCTAATTGAAAAAGAAAAATAAAAAAAAATATTTTTTATTTTCACGGCTCAACGTTATAAACGTCTGTGAATTCCCTGGCGTTTGAAAGGGCTCATCAAACATCTAGATAAATTCCTTGAAGGGTCTAGTTTCCAAAATGTGGTCACTTGTGGGGGAGCTCCACTTTTTAGGCACCTCGGGGGGGTCTCCAAACGCGCATTGGCGTCCGCTAAAGATTCCAGCTAATTTTGTTTTCGAAAATTCAAATGGCGCTTCTTTCCTTCCAAGCCCTGTCATGCACCCAAACAATTGATTTCACCACATATGAGGTATCTGTGTACTCAGGAAAAATTGCACAATAAATTTTATGGTGCATTTTTTCCAGATATCCTTGTGAAAAAAAGCTACTTGGTTGAAACAACAATTTTGTGGTAGAAAAAAAAAATATTTTCACTGCTCAACGTTATAAACTTCTGTGAAGCTCCTGGGGGTTCCAGGTGCTCACCAAACATCTAGACAAATTCTTTAAGGGGTCTAGTTTCCAAAATGGGGTCACCTGTTGGGAAGCTCCATTGTTGAGGCACCTCAGGGGGTCTCCAAACGCGACATGGCGTCCGCTAATGATTTCAGCTAATTTTGCTTTCAAAAATTCGAACGGTGCTCCTTACCTTCGGAGCTCTGTCGTGCGCCCAAACAATTGATTTCCACCACATGTGAGGTATCGGCATACTCAGGACAAATTGCACAATAAATTTTATCATGCATTTTTTTCTGATACCCTTGTGAAAATGCAAATTTTATGGCAAAAATAAAATGTTTTCCTTCCACATTGCTTTGGTTCCTGTGAAGACCCTAAAGGGTTAATAAACTTTTTGGATGTGGTTTTGATCAGCTTGAGGGGTGCAGTTTTCAGAATGGTGTCATTTTGGGGTATTTTCTGTCACCTAGGCCTCTCAAAATCAAATGTGATGTGGTCCCTAAAAAATGGTTTTGTTAATTTTGTTGGAAAAATGAGAAATTGCTGATGAACTTTCAACCCTTCTAACTTCCTAACAAAAAAAAAATGTTTTAAAAATTGCACTGATATAAAGTGGCATGTGGGAAGTGTTATTTATTAACTATTTTGTGTGACATAACTCTCGGATTTATGGGCATAACATTTTCATTTTTCAAAAATTCCGCCAAATTTCTGAAAATAAACAAATAAACTAAAAAAAATTGGTCTAAATTTACCATTGCCATGTAGTACAAAATGTCATGAAAAAAACTATCTCAGAATCACCAGGATCTGTTGAAGTGTTCCAGAGTTATAACCTGTCCAAGTGACGCTGGTCAGAATCATAAAAAATGGGCTGGTTAGAAGAGTGTTTCAGTAGCTGGGGGTGAAGGGGTTAAAATTGCATGATTTAGCACTGGAAAAGCGCTGTTGTAAAAGCCCCCTTAGGGACCATTTTAAATGCTTAGGAAGCCTTTGCAGGTGTTTGGGGTTAATTTTTCTAATTTTCTGAAATAATGACTTTTGGGTTTTCCTTGGCTGTAAGCCATCAGCATCAACACTAACAGAAATAAACACTTGAAAAAGTTCCCTCTGTTTGTAATGACTCTACACACGTGCTCAAAATTGTTGGTACCCCTCGTTTAATTAAAGAAAAACCCACAATGGTCACAGAAATAACTTGAATTTATCCAAAGTAATAATAAATAAAAAAATCTATGAAAATGAACAAATGAAAGTCAGACATTGCTTTTCAATCATGCTTCCACAGAATTTTCAAAACAAATAAAACTTATGTAATAGGCCTGGATAGAAATGATGGTACGCCTGAAAATAATGTGACAAAAGGGACATGTTAAATCAAGGTGTGTCAACTAGTTAGCATCACAGGTATCTACAATCTTGTAATCAGTCAGTGGACCTATATGTAGGGCTACAGATACTCACTGTGCTGTTTGATGCCATGGTGTGTACCACACTCAACATGGACCAGAGGAAGCGAAGGAAAGAGTTGTCTCAGGAGATTAGAAAAAAAAATTATAGACAAGCATGTTAAAGGTAAAGGTTATAAGACCATAACCAAGCAGCTTGATGTTCCTGTGACCACAGTTGCACATATTATTCAGAAATGTAAGATCCATGGGACTGTAGCCAACCTTCCTGACATGGCCGCAAGAGGAAAACTTATGACAAATCAAAGAGACTGATAATACGAATGGTAACAAAAGAGCCCAGAAAAACTTCCAAAGAGATTAAAGGTGTACTTCAAGCTTAAGGAACATCAGTGTCAGATTGCACCATCCATCGTTGTTTGAGCCAAAGTGGACTTTATGGGAGACGACCAATGAAGACACCATTGTTGAAAAAAAATCATCAAAAAGCCAGACTGGAAGCTGACAAGCTGCAAAGCTTCTGGGAGAATGTCCTATGTACAGATGAGACAAAAATGGAACTTATTGGCAAGAACACTGTCCCTACTGTGAAATATGGAGGAGGCTCTGTTATGTTCTGGGGCTGCTTTGCTGCATCTGGCACAGGGTGTCCTGAATCTGTGCAGGGCACAATGAAATCTCAAGACTATCAAGGGATTCTAGAGAGAAATGAGCTGCCCAGTGTCAGAAAGCTTGGTCTCAGTCGCAAGTCATGGGTCTTGCAACAGGATAATGACCAAAAACACACAGCTAAAAACACCCAAGAATTGCTAAGAAGAAGACACTGGACTATTCTGAAGTGACCTTCTATGAGCCCTGACCTAAATCCTATTGAGCATCTTTGGATAGAGCTGAAACATGCCGTCTGGAAAAGGCAACTTTCAAACAGGGACAGTTTTCTCTTGAGGAGTGGCCCAAAATACCTGTCGAGAGGTGCAGAAGTCTCATTGGCAGTTACAGGAATCGTCTGATTGCAGTGATTGCCTCAAAATATATTGCAGCCAAATATTAAGTTAAGGGACCATCATTTCTGTCCAGGCCTGTTTCATGAGTTTTATAAAATTCTGTAAAGATATATCACTGTCCAGTTTTGCATGTTTCTTCATAAGTATCTTTAGTTCCATAAAGATGCGGTAAATTCTGGTATCCTCTATTTTGACCAAGGAAAAATATATCTTTGTACCGTGTTAGCCAGTAGGGATAAAAAAAAATTGTTTAAAAGAACTGAGAGTCATCAGTGTGTTGATACCTTTTAATCGCCAACTGAAAAGATGGTGGAATCTTTGTACTCGATTATTCCAAACCAGGAAGGATTAAATGCTTGCGAAGTCTTCCTGGAAAATACAGGAATTGATGCTAATTCTGTGGTGAAGCTTACAAAATTCATCCTCACTCATAATTACTTTGCATTTCATAATAACATATGTCTACAGGAGACTGGGACAGCAATGGGAAGGAAAATGGCTCCACAATATGCAAATCTTTTCATGGCCAAGCTTGAAAGTGACTTTCTATCCTTTTCTCCTTTCAAGTCTCTGGCCTATTACCGTTACATTGACGATATTTTAATCATCTGGACAGAGTCTGAGGAGCAGCTGAAGACCTGTAATGAACACTTTAATCAGTTTCATCCCACCATCAACCTAACACTCAACTACTCCTGCACTGAAATCAACTTTTTGGACACCATCATCAAACTACGGAACAATGACATAGAGACATCCCTGTACCAGAAGCCAATTAACCGTCCAACATACCTGAAATGGGACAGTTTTCATCCAAAACACATACAAAACTCTATAGTGTACAGTCAGGCCATTAGGTACAATTGGAATTTCTACAACACTACAGATAGAGACAATCACCTTGAGGGTCTCAGAAATTATTTTTTTAATCAAGGCTACCACCCAAGAACAATTGAAAACCAGATTACAAGAGCCACAAGAATATCAAGAAACCATCTCCTACATTATAAAACTAAAGAAGAAAACAACTGGGCATCTCTTATAATCACCTACAATCCAAATCTAGAGGTGTTAAGAGAAGCTGCATGGAAACTACAACTATTACTGCAAAAAGATGCCCGATTAACATCTATTTTTCCAGCCCCCTCCACTTCTGTGATTTAGACAGCCCTTTAATCTAAGAAGCATCATTGTCAGAAGCTCCCTGCCCTCTCCAACAACAACAGGAACATTTCCCTGCAATCAGAAAAAATGTAAGACTTGTCCATGTATACTGACAACGGACAAGATAAAGATCCTCAGATCACATCAGGACTACAAGATCCAGGTACCTTCAGCTGCACCACAACTAATGTGGTGTACTTAATTATATGTACCAAATGTCCAACTGGGGTCTTTATGTATGGGAGACAGGTCAACAGCTCAGGACAAGGATGAATTCTCACTGCCACACAATCAGAGAAAAAAGGATAGATCTACCTGTGGCCAAACATTTTGGTAACCCAGACCATAGCATCATGGACATGAAGTTGCTGGCATTGAAAGGAAACTTCAAATCCCAGAGACAGGAGACTTTGGGAATACAAACTTATGATGACCTTTGACACATTCAGAGCAGGAATAAATATGTCACATGGATTTATGTTTTTTTACATTAATTAAGAAATGTGCTCCTCAGACCATCTGGGGGCATCCCAACTCTGGACCAGACACCAGTCAGAGGACAATAAAACTTTCACACTCCTTATCTATGAACTGCTGCAATATTTATGGCCACAACAGTTTGTCCTCTTGCCATACTGATCGTTCTGCTTCACATAACTTGTCTTATTTACAGCTCCATTCTGTGTCCTGTTGTGTATAAATATGTGACTCTTCAGATTTTGTGTTATACCATGCCTGATGAAGAAACCTGAGTAGTCTCGAAAGCTTGCTATTTATTACCATCTTTTCAGTTAGCCATTAAAAGTTATCAACCACTGAGGACTCTCAGTTCTTTTAAACATTTTTTTTTATCTCCACTGGCTAACATGGTACAAAGATATATTTTACCTATATCAAATTCTGTGGAAGCTGAAAAGCAGCAATGTCTGACTTTCATTTGTTAATTTTCATAAATTTTGTATTTATTATTACTTTTGTCATATTCAATTTATTTCTGTCACCATTGTGGGTTTTTCTTGCATTAAACAAGGGGGACCAAAATGTTTTAACATAGAAGCATGGGTTTATTTTACATTAAACGGTTCCTGCACCGATCCTTCTTGTATCAACTATATTCAAAGATGATGAAATAGGAGAAATTGTTAAGCATTAATTGCTATAAAATATTATAAAAACATGTGCGAAATAAGTATATTAGTACTGGAATGTAGCTTTCATACAGACATCTGTAACGAAGCCTGGAAATAATATCGAGAATAAATAAAACTTCACTGTTCTGAAGCTAAACTCATTGCAATATTTTCAGTCCACTCATTCTAGGGCATAATTTTTATTTATTATTAATATTTATTTATTTTTCATTCACAAATAAATTCATTATTATCCATTTACAAGAACTTTGATATTTATTATCATAAAATATAATTTATCACACAAAATATATATACAAATTAATGTTTTCCGTTTCCTATTTCTTACACCCTCTTTTTTTTTTCTTCTTTCTGGATCTGAAAAGTAAAATAGACACATGGGTTAATCAGTTGATTATAGCACTTTTTTGACAATATACTTATATAAGTTCTAGACTTTGTTTTATTTTATTAAATCCCTTTTTTCGTCATTTTTTCTTTACTTTGTTGCTCCCTTCCCTCTAATTTAAAAACAAACATTAAGCAGTGAATATGTTAATGTTTTTAAGTAAGATGTATTATTTGTTATCTCCGTTGTCATTCTGATAAGGATCCCACTAAAGGCCCCGTCACACTAAGCAACATCGCTAGCAACATCGCTGCTAACGAACAACATTTGTGACGTAGCAGCGATGTTGCTAGTGATGTTGCTGTGTGTGACATCCAGCAACAACCTGGCCCCTGCTGTGAGGTCGTTGGTTGTTGCTGAATTTCCTGGGCCATTTTTTAGTTGTTGCTGTCCCGCTGTGAAGCGCAGATCGCTGTGTGTGACAGCGAGACAGCAACAACTAAATGTGCAGGCAGCAGGAGCCGGCTTCTGGGGAGGCTGGTAACCACAGTAAACATCGGGTAACCAAGAAGCCCTGTCCTTGGTTACCCGATATTTACCTTTGTTACCAGCCTCCGCCGCTCTCACTGTCAGTGCCGGCTCCTGCTCTGTGCACATGTAGCTGCAGGACACATCGGGTTAATTAACCCGATGTGTGCTGTAGCTAGGAGAGCAAGGAGCCAGCGCTAAGCAGTGTGCGCTGCTCCCTGCTCTGTGCACATGTAGCTGCAGCACACATCGGGTAATTAACCCGATGTGTGCTGTAACTAGGAGAGCAGGGAGCCAGCGCTCAGTGTGCGCTGCTCCCTGCTCTCTGCACGTGTAGCTGCGTGCGCTGGTAACCAAGGTAAATATCGGGTTGGTTACCCGATATTTACCTTAGTTACCAAGAGCAGCATCTTCCACGCGGCGCTGAAGGCTGGTCACTGGTTGCTGGTGAGCTCACCAGCAACTCGTGTAGCGACGCTCCAGCGATCCCTGCCAGGTCAGGTTGCTCCCTCCTAGCAACTTACCACCGATCCCTATCGTTTTTGGGATCGCTGGTAAGTTGCTTAGTGTGACTGGACCTTAACTTTTTGAAAGTAGAGTGAGGTCTTATGACTTAGGAACCCAAAAGTATATATACCAGCTCATCCCTCTTATGTTAAACTATCCTTGACTGCTATAATATCCTGAGGAAGGGGGCTATGACACCTGAAACGCATTGACTTGTATTAGCACTAACAAAAAAGACTTGGATTAATCAATTCCTGGCTTGGAGTGGTGATAAGTGCAGCAGAGATACCTGTTTTTACTTTTAAGAATTTCATCCTATTTCTTTGGGGCTGCAGCTGTCTCAATCCACGAATATGCGGTTTTAGTTGTTGTGATCTTTTCACAAGCCCTATATGTGAGTGGAGGGTTGTATCTAAGGGGGGCTGGTGGGGCATCTGCCCCAGGTGCAACTGTCTGGGTGCGCTGTCGCGCTGCCTGATGTGACGCAGTGAAAGTCTCCCTGTGTTTGCCACCCTATAGTGGGAGCCACCATTCTCTGAGCGCAGCTGTCACGCTGACAGCCGGACTTATAGAAACTGCAGCGCACAGCTCCCACTGCTCAATTGTCCTTGTATCTTTTAGACGCGAGGACAATTGAAGCAGTGCCCACAGGCGCTGAATTCGGGGTAAAAGAGATGGCTGTAGTGTGATCAGGTCAGCTAATAACACTGTTGACCCGGAAGTCAGGGCAGCAGTGCAGAGGTGGCAGAGAACGCTGATGATAAGTGCTCCAGTGTGGAGCTGAAAACAGTGACCCCAAAGAGAAACATTATGGGGTGAAGGGGAGGAATCTATGGACACAGAATGAGGAGACAGAGGAAGGGGAGAGGGAACTATCAGTGGACACAGTATAAGGGGACAGAGGGTGGGAAGGGTGCAGTATCTATAGACACAGTATGAGGGGACAGAAGGTGGGGAGGTGGCAGTATCTATAGACACAGTATGAGGGGACAGAGGGTGGGGAGGGGGTAGTATCTATAGACACAGTATGGAGGAGAGAGGATGGGGAGGGGGCAGTATCTATAGACACAGTATGAGGAGACAGGGTGGGGAGGGGGCAGTATCTATAGACACAGTATGAGAGGACAGAGAGTGGGGAGGGGACAGTATCTATAGACACAGTATGAGGGGACAGAGGGTGGGGAGGGGGAAGTATCTGTAGACAGTATGAGGGGACAGAAGATGGGGAGGGGGCAGTATCTATAGACAGTATGAAGAGACAGAGGGTGGGGAGGGAGTAGTATCTATAGACACAGTATGAGGAGACAGAGGGTGAGGACAGGGCAGTATCTATAGACACAGTATGAGGGGACAGAGGGTGGGGAGGGGGCAGTATCTATAGACACAGTATGAGAAGACAGAGGGTAGGGAGGAGGCAGTAATTATATACACAGTATGGAGGAGATAGGATGGTGGGAGGGAACTATCTTTGGACAGAGTATGGGGTCATGTATGGTGAGAGAGAGGATGAGGGGTGATGTAGGGTGAGAGAGAGGATGGGTGTGATGTAGGGGGAGAGAGGATGAGGGGTGATGTATGGGGAGGGAGAGGATGAGGGGTCATGTATGGGGAGAGAGAGGATGAAGGGTCATGAATGGGAAAAGAATGGATGAAAGGTCATGTATGCGGAGAAAGAGGATGAAGGGTCATGCATGGGGAGAGAGAGGATGAGGGGTGATGTAGGGGGAGAGAGAGGATGAGGGGTGATGTATGGGGAGGGAGAGTATGTGGTGTCATGTATGGGGAGAGAGAGGATGAGGGGTGATGTAGGGTGAGAGAGAGGATGAGGGGTGATGTAGGGTGAGAGAGAGGATGAGGGGTGATGTATGGGGAGAGAGAGAGCATGAGGGGTGATGTATACAGACATGGCATGGGAAGCAAACGGGAAAGAAATTTTGAGGACACAGAATAAAGAGTGACATGGTATGAGGAGCAAGTGGGCAGGATGGGGAGTGAGGTGGAGAAGTATATGGACACGCAGGAGGTAGTGAGGAGACAGTAAGGGATGAGAAAAATGTGGTGGGGCACAGAATAGAGTCTGGGTAGTGTAGGGCGGCAGTATAGAGAGGAGGCAGAATGGGAGGACAGTGAAGCCATAGAGAGGAGGGGTGTGTGATGAGAGCGTACAGTATAAAAACTGGGTAGTATAAGGGGACACAGTGTAAAGGACAGTGTGAAGAATCTCAGTATGGAAAGGAGGGCATGTACCATAAGAGGGACAGTGTGGGGTCATATTTCGTGCAGAGAACACAGTGAGGGGTTATTTTTTCTGGGGCACAGTGTAGGACAGATATTTTTAAATAGGAGTATTCTAATCATTCTGCTATTTTAGGGGCATCGTGTCGGGATGTGCTGCAGAAGACCAGAGAAGATGGAAATCTGCAGAGACAAGATGTGAATGTGAAAAGTCATGATGGCGTCAGTACAAGGTGAGGAATAGAAAGAAATGACTAGAGACAACATCATCTATAAGGTACCTGAATATAAATGTTTACTTGTGATACTGACTATGTCTCATCATTAGGCCTCGGTCCCACTTGCACATTGCTTCTGATGTGAGCGCAATGGGACCCCCACTGATCAGCTGTTCTTTGTGAAGGTGGCTGGAAATGCATATTTCCGGATCTGCTTGGTCCTCTGATAGTGTACTGCACATCCGCCTTATTGATTTTAATAGGAGGCTGCTGCCACTATCAGAAGACGAAGCAGATCCAGAACTGAGCACTTCCGGCCACCTGCCACCACCGGCATGGCACCTAGAACAGGCGATTGGCTGGCGTGCCAACTGCCAGACCCTGACCAATCGGACTTTGGTGATCTATTCTAAGGAAATGCCATCAATGTTAAAGTAGTGGACAATCTCTTTAATAAAGTCTTGTGCCATCTGACTAGTTAGGGGCTACTATGATTATATTTATGTTGTTAGGAGCATTAAAGGGGTTGTCCAAGTTTGTGATGAGCCTGCAGTCACTCTGTGTTTCACTTTATATGACTGCAGACTTCTGAATTCTCACAGTGTGCATACTGCACGCTGTCAAGATTCTCTGGTGCTGGCGGTGACAGTGGGAGGTTACAAAGCTGCAAGTATGATATTTACATAGATGTGGTCACGTGCTGAACAGACATGCTCAATAAAAATGAATTGACTGAGGCTGGACACATCAAACCAGAATGTGGCCAGAACTATACAAATCTCATACTTGTGCTCACATGATCGTCCACTCTCGTCACTGGCTCCGGAGAATAGTAAAAGTGTGCAGAGCATGCATTTAAAGAATTAAGAGGCCTGAAGTCACGAATAGAGTCACTGCAGACTTTCATCTCTAATCTGGACAACCTCTTTAATTACAAAATTAAGCAGTGTAGTATCTTCACTTCTAACAGCGTGTAATATACCCACTGTCACCACATGGCCACTCCAACTCATGTGATTTTCATACTTGCATGTGAAAATTAGCTTTTCTTCATACGTTTCTCATTGAACATTGAGAGAATTATGAAGAGAATCTCGTCATCACGTGACTGTAAGTGTGCAAATCAATATGAGTGATTGGTCACATGATGACCACCCAAACTGCTTGGTGGGGAAGGCGCCAAACTGAATTCTTGTCCCGGGTGCTGGAAAGCCTAAATACACTTCTGGGAGAGTGTTCCTAACTTATTACCTCAATTCCTTATCTAGTAAGACCCTATGCACCTTTTTGTTCCACAGTCTCTGAAACCCCACCAACACAGACAGGCAGCCGGCCACCGGCACTGACAGGCACCTGGCCGCCCGCACACACAGACAGTCACCCTGCCAGCCACCCGCACGCACCGACAGGCACCCTGCCACTTGCACGCACCCAGCCACCTGCACATAGAGCCGCACAGACAGTCCACCGCCAATTCACCTCCCGGTAAGCTATATTTGGATTTTAAGACGCACATCTCAGTTTCCTCCCAAATTTTTGGGAAGAAGAGTGCGTCTTATAATCCAAAAAATACGGTAATTGATAGAGAAGAATTAGAAAAATAGTCAAGAGGGAAAAACAAATAGGTTCTTACCCCCCTTCTTTTATATAAAGGATTTTTGGTTTGTACTTTTTTCCTTACACATCTCTGCAACATTATTTTACACATTTTTTCTCATAATTTTGCTTGACACAAACATCATTTTTCTTTTTTATTTTTATTAATAAAACCTTTTTTTGTTTCTCCCTCTTGACTACTTTTCTCCATCAATTAATCATCATTTCCACTCACTATTCATTTTCATTAATTTTTTCATTACTGTTTATCATAATTTTTCTTAATTTTATGCAATATATTCACAAATAAAGACACTTTATTTAGTTGCTTTTCTTTTTTGTTGATACTTTTTTCTTCATAGATACATTCTTTAGCTCTTCTTTATGTTTCACACATATAACCAAAAATGCCTTTTCAACATACTTTATTAAGAGACCTCGAATATATGTTTTTCAGGGTCAAATCCTTTAATCTCTAGTGCGATTCTGGTATACTGATATATTTGTAGGACTCCAGAGTTCTAATCTCTCTATTGATTTCTTTTTTTTCTTTTATCTTTTTTTATTACTTTTATTAATTTTCTTAAAATGTATTATCACTTCTCACTGCATTAATGTACCATTTTCTATATCGGTTTGTACATATAATGTTTTTGTATTTTTTCATAATACTGTATCATTGAGGTAGATGTTGTTTGCTCACAGATGGTTTGAATCTTCAGTGGGCGGTCTCTATCTTATCACATGTATATATAACTGTTAATTGCTTATGCTTGCATATTGTTGATTTTTCCTTGGTCCTGAAGAAGGGAACTGGATCCCTGAAACGCGTTGACCTATAAAATAAAATAATTTATTATTAATCAACAATTTTTCCTTATTGGCGGTAGCGCGGCATTAAGCCCGCTTCTTATTTCCATCACCGAACATGGGGCTGTGGTAGCCGCCATCACTTTCAAACCGTGAAAGGGGTTGTGACTTTTACAACCCTGCTAGAGTGTTATTCTTTTAAACCACTATTTTTAATCTCGTAAGACCCTATTTGCGCTCTCTTTTCTCAACTCTCTAACATTCCACAGATGGCACACTGTGTGAACCTGGTGGAGGCCAGGACAGAGTCAGACCCTGGGACACCACACGTGCTTCCTATGCATAGAATAGCGGGGCCAAGTTCCATCAGACTTTCCCTCTCTTTGTACGCCAGTTCCTGCACTCCCTAGTCCTGCTCCTCATCCTCGGCTGAATTACCCTCCCCATCCGTCCCAAGCTGGGAGTATTGCAGCACTGCCTCTGCGAAGCAACAATAGGCTCTGCTGAAACTCATCTCTTTACGTGATAAGCCATGCACCCACACCAGAGCTGTTGAAATGTCTAAAAGACAAGACCGATTGGTGGCTCTCATTGCTGAACCTAGAACCAGGCCTGGTCATGTGTGTCAATGTAGCTCGTGGATGCTCTGAAGCTTGGCAACCTGCACCATGTTCCATGCCTGGCCCAAATGCTTAACTTAGTTTTACTGCGGTTTCTGAAATCATACCCAGACTTGCCAAAGATACTTTCAAGGTATGCTAAGTCTGCATCTATTTCAGAAAGTTCCCTGCTGGTGCTGCCAAGCCAACAGTGCTTCATTAGCACTTTCAATAGCCACCTCACCAAATGCTTTGTGACCTGCACACTCACTGGAACTTAACATTACATGTTGGCAAGACTTTTTGAATAGCGCAGAGCAGTAGTCGATTACCAGCTCCAACATGCTTGTAAGACTTCCAATCAGCCTCCACACATAATGGCGGAGTGGGCATGGATGTCTGACATCTGTGAGGTTCTCCAAAACTTTGAGGACTCCACCAAGAGGTTGAGCAGTGATGACAACATAATTAGCCTAACCATCCCAAAGCTGTGTCTACTGACATGCATGCCACTCAGTCTGAAAGAGGAAGCTTTGCATGCAGAGCAGGTGGCTTTGGAGCAAAAACTTACATTAGGTGATACTACCAGCCGAGCTTCATCCCATCTTCTGAGCCCAGACTGGGTGATAATCAAGAGGAGGAGGAAGAGGAGTTGCTTGTCTATGCTACAGCGGGAACAACCAACACTGACTTCTCTGTTCAGCATGGATGGCCTGAAGAGGAGGAGCAGGAGAAGGACAGGCAGGAGGAGGAGATGATGGATAGTCTTTGGCTTGTTATGGACACTGAAAGGCTGCCTCTTGGTATTCTGGCACACATGACAGAGTTCATGTCCGATTGCCTTTCCCAAGACCCGATACACATTTTGTCTGCCACTAAAATATTGGTTGTGCACCATTCTCGACCCACAGTATAAGAAGAAATTTCCATATCTAATTCTGGTGGCAGAAAGGGCTAATAGAATGCATGAATACTAGAAGGCCATGGTTGAACAGTTGCTAAAAAAATTCCCCTCAGAAAACGCTGGAGGTAGAACTCCTGCTTCTTTGGCCAACCAGGGATTAGTGAGGAGAGACACACAGACCAGGTGCAACACAGGAAGGGGCCCAATGTACAAGACCTGGGACAGTTTCCTCAAACTTTCCCAGCACCAAGGGGCAGCTGTGTGGGGCTCTCTGACAAGGAGGAAGAAGTTGACGAAGATAGTGAAGGAGTACCCTAGTCAACCATACCAGCGTCGTCCATGATTTTTCAGTGCCATATAACTATTAGGTGTCGAAGCTGGATATGTGGCACAAACTCTCTTTGTATGCCTTGGAGGTGCTGGCCTGCTCTGCCTCTAGCATCTTGTCTGGGCGGGTTTTTAGTGCTGATGGGGCCATCATAACAGGTGTAGCCACCTGTCACAGGTAAAATGCCCTGAGGCTGATGTGACGCCCCTGGACTATCAGGTCGTCACAGGGTATTGCACAACTTATCCTCCCATGCAGTATTGCACCTCCCTCTTGGTTCTGGGTCCCTATCTTAATAGTGTTGCCTCCAACAGCAAATCAAATCCTAGATACACCCTGCACCACACCCACCAGGCACACCAGTGGACAGCTTGAGTGGAATAGAGTCACCCACCTGGGGGATCAGGGAGGGGAGGGGAGGAGTGTAGTCAGTTAGTCAGTTAGGTAGGGAGTAGTGAGGAGTTGAACTGTGAGGGGCACAGAGGAGGCTGGGACTAGTGGCTCCCAAGAGAAGCTATCTAGGTTGCAGACAATGGTCTGGACCTAGAGGAGTCGGACCCCTGGTCACAGGGGACTGTCGCAAGGTGCCTGGACCTGTCGAGGAGTACGGATAATCAAAAAAGTCTGTGGAGCCTCTGTTCGGAGTCTCGACACAGAAACTAGCCAGATATCCCTCCGGGAAGGACCTAGCCAAGGAGTGTCTCTTTTTAGGAGACCACCATAACCACCATATTAAGTGGCCCTTTTAGTCAATATCCAAATCTTTGACAAGTTTAAAGATATGACAAGAGAAATACCAAGGCCAGCTATCCATCCACAGACAGCTGTTTCGGGGTATTGCCCCTCATCAGTGTGGAATAGGATTCTGGCCAGGTGGGAGCAATGGACTGATGAGGGGCAATACCCCGAAACAGCTGTCTGTGGATGGATAGCTGGCCTTGGTATTTCTCTTGTCATATCTTTAAACTTGTCAAAGATTTGGATATTGACTAAAAGGGCCACTTAAGGCTCCATGGACTTTTTTGATTTGCATATTTCTCAGGGGCCAATGCACCTAGGATTTCACTGTGTTGAGCACCCTTGTTGGCTTCCGGCAGTGTTTTCTCTGGCTGGTCTTCCCGAGATCAGTGATTGTTTTGTCGAGGAGGACAGCCAGCAGCCTAGCACGGTCACCAGTCCTGGAGCGAAGGCATGGCAGGGTACATGGACCCTAGGTCAGGGAGAAGCTTCAGGCAACCCGACAATTCACCTGAGGAGAACGGAGCCTTTATGATCTGTTCCCACCCATTCCAGAATCGGGATTTTAGCGCAACGAGGGGGATAGGACTTTCCAACCCAAATTGGTCCAGAAAATCCCAAGCGTGAGCCCTGTGAACAAGCTCCCATACTTAGCCACAGTGGGGAGCGGGGCCCGGAAAGTTTCAATCTACTGGGCCACCACGTTGAAGTTAAACTTAATGCCAGGAGGCAGGTCACGGATCACCAGGCAACACTATAGGGGATGGGACCTGGACGAGCTCCCCTCAGCGGCAGCGGTACCCAGAGAATTGGTTTACCCAGTTGTCAGCGTCTGCTTATGGACTGAGTGAGTATGAGAGTGACCCCTGCTTCCCACGGCATCCCGCACCGAGTCCCAGGACATTCCCCCTACCCGTGGAGAGCTACGACACCTTGCTGCCCCACTTCATCACCCCGCCTACTCCCAACAGCAGCGGCAGTACTCCCAATTACCGTACACCATGGGTGGTGTCACGAACTATATCTAAACTCCCCTGTACATACTCCCCTTTTATTAGAGATGCCACACGACCTTGGGTCCAGAGACCCTCGAGCCACAGCGAACCCGGATCAGAGCAGCTCGGCTGCTTCCATGGGGGCGGCACACTGACTCTTGTACAATTGAACAAGGGATGGATTTCCTCAGACTTTATCACCCCACCAGATGACACCAGCAAACCTAAAGTCACACAAAATGTTCTGTTTTATAAGTTGTATTAACATACATCCCTTCTCATCCAAGCAGATTCTACTTTATCCACCATGTCTTGATGCTCTTCATGATATATGTATACCCCACAGAAGTAATTTTTTTTGTCCAGCCTTGCTCTTGCATTGGCTCTATCACTCTAGGAGTGGTACTCCTTACCAATGGTAACACAATATTTTCTGAGACCCTCCTCACCGTCTCTTCCACTGTATATCAGAAAGCACCCAGGGGGTAATATTTTTTGTCCAGCCTTGCACATAGTGCATTGGCTCTATCATTCTAGCAGTGCCACTCCTTACCAATGGAAACACAATGTTTTCCGAGGCCCTCCTCACCATCTCTAAGGCCCCCTTCACACGTCCGTGAAAATACACGCACGTGTGTTATGAGCCGTTTTTCGGGTCCGTGTCCCGTTTTTGTGTCCGTTTTTAAGGTCCGTGTGGCATCTGTGTGAACTGCGTATGCTAGCCGTGTGTGCGTGTGTAATGTCCGTGTGAAACTTAACTGACGTGTGTGTGTGTTGTCTGTATGAAATGTCCGTGTGTGATGTAACATGTCATTGATGCATACCCGCTGACAGCAGACAGAGTCGCGCGCTGAGAATGAACTCGGGTGAACTTCACCCGACTTCATTGTCATGCCGCGGCTCTTTCTGTGTCGCGTACTGATTAGCGGTCACCCGTGAAGGACTCACCGGTGACCGCTAATCCCCTGAGTGACTGTAGTGAGCAGCGCTATTAGCGCTGCCGCCACTCAGGTTACCCGTGGCTAGCTGGATCCTCCACTCGTAACCACAACTCACCTGTGACTTCATCGCTGTCACTCGGGCGACTTGCTGTCACAGGTGGAGGATCCAGCGGGGGCTGCGAATAACCTCAGTGACAGCTCAGCTGATCGCGATACTCACCTCAGTTGCTGCATGGAGGTGACAGGAGCGGCGGTGTTCTTCTGCAGCTTCTGTCACCTTCATGTAGCAGAGCTGGAAGTGACGAGAGACCTCCGTGAATTACGCCGGACCTGGAGGGGTTTTTGGGGCTTAATTAATTGGTGAACGCGGTTTTTTTTGTAGTGTTTATTTTTTCAAATAAAGGATTTTTTCAATGTGTGTGTTTATTTACTGTAACTTACAAATTAATCATTGGGGGTGTCTCATAGATGCCTGCAATGATTAATCTAGGACTTAGTGGCAGCTATGGGCTGCCAATAACTCCTTATTACCCCGATTGCCAACGCACCAGGGCAAATCGGGAAGAGCCGGGTAGAGTCCCAGAACTATCGCATCTAATGGATGCGGCAATTCTGGGTGGCTGCTGGCTGATATTGTTAGGCTGGGGTGCTCCCCGTAACGTGGAGCTCCCCATTCTGAGAATACCAGCCTTCAGCCGTGTGGCTTTACCCTGGCTGGTATCAAAATGGGGGGGACCGCACGTCGGTTTTTTTTAATTATTTTTATTTTTTTTAATGCACAGTATAGACCCGCCCACCGGCTGCTGTGATTGGTTGCAGTGAGACAGCTGTCATTCAGCGTGTGGGCGTGTCTCACTGCAACCAATCATAGGCGCCGGTGGGCGGGGAAAGCAGGGAATACGAGATTGTTTAATGAGCGGCCGGCTTTTTCAAAATAGTAAAAGCCGCCGGAGTTTTTTTTAACAGCTGTGCAGCGCCGCGCAGGAGATCGGGGAACGGTAAGTATGAGAGAGGGGGAGATTTAAAGCAATGAGACAAACAAAAGCAAAAACACAGCATATGAGGATAGGCTAAAGAGGATGATTTTTTTCTCTTTTATTTAGCCTTATCTACAAATCATTTTACAGGAAAAACATTTCTGAACATTACTTATAAGCCTCCCCAGGCCCGTGTGCACTCCTCTCCAGCCTCCCCAGGCCCGTGTGCGCTCCTCTCCAGCCTCCCCAGGCCCGTGTGCGCTCCTCTCCAGCCTTCCCAGGCCCGTGTGTGCGCCCCTCCAGCCTCCCCAGGCCCGTGTGCGCTCTCCTCCAGCCTCCCCAGGCCCGTGTGCGCTCCTCTTCAGCTTCCCCAGGCCCGTTTGTGCTCCTCTCCAGTCTCCCCAAGCCTGTTTGCGCTCCTCTCCAGCCTCCTCAGGCCCATGTGCGCTCCTCTCCAGCCTCCCCAGGTCCGTGTGTGCTCCTCTCCAGCCTCCCCAAGCAAAGTCTTAAAATCCAAATATAGCTTTACCTGGGGGGCCTGACTGTGTGGTGACTGGGTGCGTTCAGGTGGCCGGGTGCATGTAGCTGCGTGTGGGCAGCAGCCGGGTGCCTGTAGCTGCATGCGGGCAGCAGCCGGGTGCCTGTAGCTGCGTGCGGGCGGCAGCCGGGTGCCTGTAGCTGCGTGCGGGCGGCAGCCGGGTGCCTGTAGCTGCGTGCGGGCGGCAGCCGGGTGCCTGTAGCTGCGTGCGGGCGGCAGCCGGGTGCCTGTCTGTGTCGGCTGCGTGCGGGCGGCCTGCTGGCTGCCACTCTGTGCATGCGGGCGGCTGTGCGGCAGTGTATTCGCGGTCCTAGTTTCAAATGATTGCACCGTGAGTCAGCGCGTGCGCAGATGGAGCCCTTGGATGAGAGCTCCATCTGCGCATGCGCCGCTCCAGGTGCCATCATTTGAACCAGGCTTGCGGAGACTGGGACACTCACTGCACCGGCCTGCTGCACCACTCACCCGCCGCCGCTGCTGCTGCCACTATTGACCCGCCGCGCCTGCCTCCACTGACCCGCCGTGCACAATCTCTACCTCCTGTGACCCCGCTTCACCACCACTGCACCCCTCCGGTAAGACAACACCGGAATATAAGACGGACGCCATTTTTATTTTTTTTACCTTTTTATCTCTAAATTTGGGGTGCGTCGTATAAAGCGAAAAATACGGTAATTGCACAATTGTTTTGCTGTTATTTTATTCACCTTGTTCACTATATGGTAAAACTGATGTGTCAGTGTGATGCATCAGGTCTGTATGAGTTCGTAAACACCAAACATGTATAGGTTTACTTTTATCTAAGGGGTTAAAAAAAATTCTGACGTTTGCGCCGTTTTCTGAAAACTGTAGCATTCTTATTTTTCTGGATCTATGGCTCAGTGATGGCTTATTTTTTGAATCTCGAGCTGACATTTTTAACAGTACCATTTTTGCACAGATGCTACGTTTTGATCGCCTGTTATTGCATTTTGTGCAAAATTTGCGGCGACCAAGAAACGTAATTTTGGCGTTTTGAATTTTTTTATTCTACGCCGTTTATCGATCAGATTAATTGATTTAATATTTTGATAGATCGGGCATTTCGGAATGCGTCAATACCAAACCTGTATATTTTTTATTTGTTTTAACTCTTTAATTTTCAATGGGGCGATTTGAACTTTTTTGTTTTTTTTTCTTTTTTTTAAACTTTTTTTAATTTTAATTTTACTAGACCCCCTAGGGGACTATAAGGATCAGCAGTCTGATCGCTCATTTATTTCTGTAGATCAGAGCAGCATTGCTGTGATCTGCAGAAAAGCAGCTCTCCTCTCACACACGGTCCTCTGACCAAACTCTGATGACTCTGATGGAAAATACTAATGTAACTTGGATCAACCACTGAGGACTCTCATCTCTTTTAAACATTTTTCTTCTACCTACTGGCTAACATGGAACAAAGATATATTTTACCTGGATGAAATTCGGAGAGTTTTTTGTGTTTTAAAAAAATCACTGACGTGTGAAGGAGGAATCAGATGCCGCAAATTTGTTGCAGGTGGATGACTCTTGATATATTTAGCACATCTCAGGCAGCGTTCACACCAGTGACTAAATCTACTCCAGCCATCAGCTGATACAGACATCTGCTATATTTATGCCACTTTCTGCTGCAAGGTGAAGGGGATACATTGGGCTTTACTTTGTCTGTAAAGTTTGTGCTTCTTATCTTACTGTAAATAATTTTATGCCAAAACAGACAAAAGTTTTCTCTACTGGCCAACCCAAAAAATATTTCCTTTTGGTGCACAGAGGCTTCTTCACCAGGCAAATTTTCAAATGAAACAAAAGTTCATTTCCGGATTATCGACAGATTAAATAGGCCGCCAGTCACCTGACTGAGGAGCCAAAAGTTGTCCATCGGGCGACAGATGATTGTGCTGATGATGGTCCTGTGCTTGAGTTATTCAGAATTGATTCACAGGATCCGGTCTATTGAGCTCGTCAGTAATCGGAGAATCATCAGTAATCTGAGAGCCCTGAGATCCGCGGAGGAAGGAGACGGTTCTCAGGGCATCCAGCAGCCACAGATTACTGACATGGCCGATATACTGGGTCATACAAATCGATTTGTACCAACTGTATTTTGTGCACCTGGAAGTGCAATGATCGGCCGATCTAGAAAGACCATTAAATGACAGATGATCGACTGGATATGGCCGATCAGCGGTCATTTAACAGACATGATCGGCCATTGTAAGCACACTGTGCTTCCCACTGCCTATAAGACTGTATGCAGATGACAACAACTGGACTCATTATTCCCATAGCTCACAATTACTGGATGATCGGACACCAGTGAAACACTTTAGATTAGGGCTACACAGTGGCATGTGCGGGCGACATCTAGATCATGCACCTCATTGCTACATTGAAAGACAAATGTTTGCAAATGTGTTTGATTTTCTGTTTTTCTTTATTGCAGGAAAATAAAGTCAATGACAGAAAGTTATATTTATCATATTCTACCTTTTTATTACTGCCATATTTACTAATAAATGTGAGGTTCTTAGTGCACATTTTAACCAAATTGTGCAAGCCCATCTGCCAACGACAAGGCGACCTCATCAGATGGGGCCCTACACTAACCTATCTATTGTATTTATAATATTATTATTATCCTAGTAACCTATTCATTACTATTACAATATTATTATACTTATTATTAGTATCATTACTCTAGTACTATAAGATCACTAGAATTAAAGCTGTTGATCCAGAAGAAGGCAAAAAAACCCCGGACACATTCAGCCAATTTGTGTCAAGGGGAAAAATTCCTTCTCGACCCCGGGAAAAGGCGATCAGTCTGAGAACCCTGGATCAATCCTGCTGGTGCCTAATAATGTGTTATGTTATTATTATATTATTCCTAATAATAATGTAATATCATTTATATTACTATTATTTTTTTAAATACTATTTCTATGCTTTTTAACTAATTCTTTTTAATATTATAATCATTATTACTAATATTTCTATTAGTTCTTTATCTGCTATTAATTAGATCCCTATTCCTAAAGCTGTTGATCCAGAAGAAGGCAAAAAACCCTTGACACATTCAGCCAATTCATGTCACAGGGTAAAAATTCCTTCTCGACCCCTGGAAAAGGCGATCAGTCCTAGCACCCTGGATCAAATCTGACAGTACCTAATAATGTATTGTTATTATTATATTATTCCTAACAATAATGTAATATTATAATTTGTATGACTATTTCATTACTATTATTTTTTTTAAATACTATTTCTATCCTTTTTAACCTATTCTTTCTAATATAACTATTATTACTAATATTTCTATTATTTCTTTATTTGCTATTAATTAGATCCCTATTCTTAAAGCTGTTGATCCAGAAGAAGGCAAAAACCCTTGGACACATTCAGCCAATTTGTGTCTCAAGGGGAAAAATTCCTTCTCGACCCCGGGAAAAGGCGATCAGTCTGAGACCCTGGATCAAATCCCCTAATACCTATTATTGATATACTTATTATTCTAGTCATTACTATGAATACTGTAAAATTATTATTACTATTATTATTTTTATTACTACTACTATTATTTATGCTATTTTTAGTTTGTTGCTATTTTACTGATTGTATTACTATTCTATTATTCTACTCTGTCATATTTTATTCTAGATATTTTTGGATTATTGCTATTTTTATTATTACTATTATTACTAACATTTGTATTGATATTTTACTAAAATTATAACTTGGATTCCTATTCCTAAAGCTGTTGATCCAGAAGAAGGCAAAAACCCTTGGACACATTCAGCCAATTTGTGTCTCAAGGGGAAAAATTCCTTCTCGACCCCGGGAAAAGGCGATCAGTCTGAGACCCTGGATCAAATCCCCTAATACCTATTATTGATATACTTATTATTCTAGTCATTACTATAAATACTGTAAAATTATTATTACTATTATTATTATTACTATTATTTATGCTATTTTTAGTTTGTTGCTATTTTACTGATTGTATTACTATTCTATTATTCTACTCTGTCATATTTTATTCTAGATATTTTTGGATTATTGCTATTTTTATTATTACTATTACTACTAACATTTGTATTGATATTTTACTAAAATTATAACTTGGATTCCTATTCCTAAAGCTGTTGATCCAGAAGAAGGCAAAAACCCTTGGACACATTCAGCCAATTTGTGTCTCAAGGGGAAAAATTCCTTCTCGACCCCAGGAAAAGGCGATCAGTCCGAGGACCCTGGATCAAACCTGCTGAGATTATTTTTATGGCTCTAATTATCATTATTATACAATTAATGTTAGTTACTGCTCTTATTATTATTATATTATTATGGATAGATAGTTGGATAGATAGATGGATAGATAATTGGATAGATAGATAGATGGATATATAGATAATGGATAGATGGATAGATAGATAATGGATAGATAGATAATGGATGGATGGATAGTTGGATGGATGGATAGATAGATAATTAATAGATAAAAAAGGATAGATAGATAGATAGATAGATAGATAGATAGAAAGTGGATGGATAGATGGATGGATAGATAAATTGATAGATAAATAGATATATGGATAGATAGAGGGATAATGGATTGATAGATAGATAATGGGTAGCTAGAGAGATGGATAGATAGATAGATAGATAGAGGGATAGATAGATGGATAGATAGATAGAAAATTGATAGATAGATAATGGATAGATAAACATATAGATAGATAGATAGAAAGATAGAGAGAGGGATAGATAGAGGGATAGATAGAGGGATAGAGGGATAGATAGATTGATAGATAATGGATTCATGGATAGATGGATAGATAGATAGATAAAAAATGATAGACAGATAGATAAAAAAGTATAGATAGATCATGGATAGATAGATAGAGAGATAGATAGATAAAAAAGGAAAGATAGATAAATAGATAGATAGATAATGGATAGATGGATATATGGATGGATAGATAGATGGTGATAGATGGATAGATAGATAGAGAGATAAAAAAAGGATAGATAGATAAAAAAGGATAGGTAGATAGATAATGGATTGATAGATAGATGGATAAATACATAGATAGATGGATAGATGAATAGATAATTTCTATTTGGTCCTGCCAATAAAGCTTATTTGATTAGATTTGATTTGATTGATAGATAGATAGAGGGATAAATAGATGAATAGATGGATGGATAGATAGTTGGATAGATAGATGGATAAATAAATGGATAGATAGATGGATAGATAGATAGATCATGGATAGATAGATGGATAGATAGATAGAAAATGGATAGATAGATGGATGGATAGATGCATAGATGGATAGATGAATAGATGGATGGATAGATAGATAATGGATAGATGGATAGATAGACAGATAGATAGATAATGGATAGATAGATAGATAATGGATACATGGATGGATAGATAGAGTGATAGATGGATAGATAGATAAAAAAAGGATAGATAGATATATAGATAAATAGATGGATAGATAATGGATTGATAGATAGATGGATAGATGGATGGATAGATAGATAAATAGATATATAGATAGAGAGATAAAAAAGGATAGGTAGATAGATAATGGATTGATAGATAGATGGATAAATACATAGATAGATGGATAGATAATTTCTATTTGGTCCTGCCAATAAAGCTTATTTGATTAGATTTGATTTGATAGATAGATAGAGGGATAGATAGATAGAGGGATGAATAGATGGATGGATAGATGGATAGATGGATATAGATAGATAGATAGATGATAGATAGATAGATGGATAGATAGATAGAGGGATAGCATGATAGATGGATGGATAGATAGATAGATAAATGGATAGATAGATAGATAATGCATTGATAGATGATAGATAGATGGATAGATAGATAGATGGATAGATAGATGGATAGATGGATGGATAGATGGATAGATGGATGGATAGATAGATAAAAAAAGGATAAATAGATAGATAGGTAGATAGTTAGATAGAGGGATAGATAGATAATTTATAGATAGATAGATAATGGATAGAAAGATAGATAGAGGGATACATAGAGGGATTTAAAAAAAAAAAAAAAAAAAATCCGGCCTCCACCACCACTTAGTAGCCGGCCATCACTCACCTTTTTCCCCAACGCTATGAAACCATTGTCATGGTCTTGAGGAAATGCAACTACCGGTATTTTATAATGTATTATATATAGAGTGTAAATCTATATATAATACCATATAGATGGAATTATTATAGGCATGTGTCCAGCCTCCTCCACCCCTTAATAGCTGGCCATCACTCACCTATTTATTTCCCTCTTAACCAACACAGCACTATAGGTGTTAGTGCTGCTATGGATGAGATGAAATGTAATCACCGGTAAAAAAAAAATTGTAGTGTTTCACACATGCCTATAATTGAGATGGAGAGCACACATTTTGGTGCTTCTACTTACCACCAGCAGTTGTCCAAAGTTACCAGCTTCTCTGTTATGCAGTGGTCAGCCCATGTCAGTCTTCTTCACATAGCTCTTCCACTGTTACTTCTCACTTTATCCCTGCAGGTGTCCTTGGCAAATACTGAAGACTTCTTGACACCATTGTGGCATCGACTCTGCAAGTTCTTCAATTCTCATGGACTTCATGATCTTCATATGGTGTTATATCTAATAGAGTAAATAACCCAGTAATAGAGTAAATAACAATACTACACATTCATATGTACTCATTAATCCACACATACAGTGCCGTGAACATTTTTATAGCCCATGAATGTTTCTACATTTTTTCACATTTCACCCACAAACTTAAATGTATTTTATTGGGACTTTATGTGATATACCAACACAAAGTAGCAAGCATCACCTCGAGAATGCTATCCCCACTGTCAAACATAGCAGTAGCAGCATCATGCTGTGGGGAGACATTTTTCAGCAGGGACAGGAAAGTTGGTGAAACTTGTTGGGAAGATGGATGGAACTAAATCTAGTGTAACCCAGGAGTAAAACCTGTTAGAGGCTGCAAAAGACTTTAGACTGGGATATAGGTTCACCTTCCAGAAGGACAATGATCCTAAACACACTGCCAGAGCTACAATGGAATGGTCTATATTCATGTGTGTGAATAGCCTAGTCACAGTCCAGACCTAAATCCCAGTGAGACTCTGTAGTAAGACTTGAAAATTGCTGTTCACAGACGCCTCAATCCAACCTCACTGAGCTAGAGATAGTTTGCAAAGAAGAACAGACAAACATTTCAGAATCTAGATGTGCAAAGCTGGTAGAGACATTCCCCAAAAGACTTACAGCATTAATAGCAGCAAAAGGTGGTCCTACAAAACTCAGAGGAGATGAAGACGAATTCACATTATAATTTTCAGATTTAAATGTTAAAAATACTTAGAAAGCCATGGAACATTTTCTTTACACTTCATAAATACTTGCTACTTAGTGTTGTTGTATCACATAAAATCCCCATAAAATACATTTAGGATTGTGGGGTAACATGAAACACATGGAAGAGTTCACAGGACATGAATACATTTTCAAAGCACTGTATAAAAGACCCTGCATTTGTTCTTTTAGTACATATTCTAGCCATTATATGTATGGATAGACCAGTGACCCATTATTTATCAATATGCTTTTCTCAGACCGATATTTGATGAAAAATGAAAATGAAGATGTAACCTACTTTGATCCATGTGGTGGCTCAAACTCACCACCAGAAGACTATGGCCCAGTGATACAGCCATGGGCTGTCTATATTTTACTGTTTAAGGGGTAGGAGAAGATACGAGAATTATTTACTTCACATGGACCAAACATGGGTCTAGTGCACTGAAAAATACAAGGACCGGTTTTTTACTTATGAGAAAAAAAATGCATTTATTAAAGTGCACATTTGCAACAACAATAAAGATGATGAAGTTCATCAACAGACCTCAAGTATAACCATTCCTCTTCCATTAGGAAATCTGAGACCTAATTTCATAAAAATTAGATATTTCATTGTTTTAGGAAATATAAAAGACTACATCATATGGTAATATGTTGCTGTCAATAGACTATACCTGTGTCCATTCTTCTGCCCTCATCTTCTCCCAGGGGCTCAGGAGGGCAGCCAACTCAGATGACTTTAGAGGGAGTGTCAGCGAAGGTCTTCAAGTTGACAAATGAAAACCCTCTGAATTCGGCCTGGTCTTTAGATGACAATTGGCACTTTCTGGCCTCTGCTGCCTCCATGGTTTTCAGATGGAACTTTCTGGGTTGATGAAGAGGCTTAGTTGGCTGCAAAGAAAAGTTAGAGAGGTTTATCATAATGACTATTACCATACTGATACAAACTAATTAAAAATAGGAATAGCAAAAGTTTTCACATTAAAAAGGATCAGTGACTGAGAGCTAAAATGTCTTTGTGTTTATCAACAACCCCTTTGTGTATGGGGTGCGCGTGTACTGGGCGCGTGTACGGAGCAGGCACAGGTATGATCCATACACAGCAAATGACTGCTGTAATTATAGACAGCATCTGCCCGTAACAGCAATATCGGCAATACCTCCAATCACCGCAATTTAACTATTTAAATGTCACTGTCATCCACTCACAGTGGCATTTAAACAGCGCGATTGATGGTGCCCACCAGCCACTCGAGACATGATCAAAGGCAGCGGATGGTAGCTGCCATCTTGGTACTGTATTATTGCAGTATATATTATAAGTGAGTAAATGATTGCAGGTTAAAGTCCTCATGGAGAACAAAAAAATAGGGCAAAAAAAAAAATCAATGTTTTAAAAAATTTACTATTTAATAGTATTTAATATTAACAAAAATAAAATAATATAAATGTGTCAATTGCCCCCTGTTCCCAGTGTTAAAATAAACTACTAAAACAAAATATTAATAATAATAATAATAATAATAATATTTAGAAAGTCCCCATCATTGGCATCACTGAGTTCATAAGTGTCAGGTCTTTCAAAATATACATTTATGTAAAATATATATTGAAATCCAGAAACTAAAAAAAAAAAATCTAAACTCCAGATTTGCAGATTTTCAGCCACTGCAATTTCCATTAATAATGTAATAAAAAGGATTAGAATGTTTTACAGTATGTGGCCCGAAATGGTATCAATGAAAACTACACCTCCGCATGCAAAAAAAGCAAGCCATCCCACGTCTCCAATGACTGAAATAAAAAAAAATTATAAATCTCTGAAAATGGAGAGGATTTTTTTTTTTTTTTTTACAAATTTCAGAATTTTTTTTCCCTACTAAAATTAAAAATAGAGCTATACAAGTTTGGTGTCTCTGATCGCGCTAACCTCAAGAGTCAAGTTGCTAATTTTTTTTTACTGTATATTAAACTTCCTAAAATCACTTCTCAAAAAAACAATGGTAGAATTGCAGATTTTCTCAATTTTATCCCACTTAAATTTTTTCTTGTTTTGTAGTTGAAAATCGAATAAAATGAATGGTGTCATTCTATAGTACAACTTGTCCTTTAAAAAACAAGATGTGTACGGCCATATTGAAGGACAAATAAAATCTTCTGGCTCTTAAAGGAAAAGGGAAGAGAAAAACAAAAGTGTAAAAAGGAAAAATCTTCCAGGTCCTGAAGGGGTTAAAGGTTTACAACGTCCTGCATTTACTAGAGACTGAGCGGCATATTCTTATATACATAATACTTTGTTACAATTTCCATACATTTACTTACTTTAGGGACGTGTGGTGGGGGCATCCTAAGGGCTTCCACAGAGACCCAGTCAATACGCTGGAAGAACGGGTGCTTCCTGATGTCTCCATTGACTCCTAAGCGCTTGGCAGGATCTTTCAGGAGGAGTTGTTTTATGATGTCCTTTGCGCCGGAGTTGGTCTCAATAAAGAGTGTTGGATTGTATTGACACTCACCGGTAATCATTTTATTCAAGATAACTCCAAATGAATACCAGTCCACTCCGGCATTATACTCCTCCTTGGCCAGCATCTGTCATAATACAGACAACAATTATTTAGTGGCTAAAATATAATTACATCCTTTCTGTCCCTGCGATATTCTATTCTGGATTTCCACATTTTTATTTCTAATGTCTTCCCAAAATTAATAACGTAATTACATCAGTAAACAGTAGGTACAATCTATTCCTCTTACCTCAGGAGCAATGTAGCCTTCAGTCCCAGCGTATTCGGTGGCTGTTCGGTCTCCAAACATGTTGTCAAGGGAGAGACCGAAATCTGTGATCTTTACATGGCCCGTTTTAACCACCAGGATGTTCTCGGGCTTGAGGTCTCTGTGGATGATGCCCTTGGAGTGGAGATACTGGATGCCACACACGAGCTCGGCGGCATAGAATCTGAGCAAAGAAAATAATAATTACTATGATGACCCGAGGAGCACACAAAACACCTTATTATATTCTGTCATTAGTTTACATTAGCATCAATGGATTGGACAATTTCATAATTGTGCTATGGCATCTGCGGGGCTTCCTTATTCATTTCACAACCATATTATTGTGTCTATTCAAGGGGATAAACACCTTATGTGAACCTCTCATCAGATGTCCTGGGCTCCTGATTTTCAGCTCCTGACTGACATTCAGTTCCTGGGGCTATTATACTATAAAAGAGAACCTTTCAGGTAAGGAGTGTAGTGGAGGGAATGTCAGTAGAGCTGAGTTTAACTGTGTCAGAATACAAATCCTTCTATCTGCTCTTTTCCTTTCATAGCACTGTCACTTCTGCACAACAGACATTAGTGTGAATACTGACACCTTTGACCTCCCCATGTTGTGGTGGAAGGAGCAGTACAGAAGTGGTGACAATAACTGCCAGGACTTTATCTGAAAGATGTTAGTCATCTTTGCTCTACACAGCACTTCCTAATCATGCAGGAGAATAGACCAGGAGATCAAGGCCGTACCATTACATCTCACGTACTGAGAAATATGTCTAAGCTATAGTTGGAGCGTGATCCTCTTTCTGCCTGAGTGTTGCTGATTGCTTTTGATTGGTCATCATTATAGAGGGAGAAGAACTACACACCCACCAGTGAAAACTCTGAGAACGCCCAGTTGGACTTAAAGAAAATTAACTCATTAGTAGAGATGAGTGAACCGGTCGTGGTTCGGCTCGAGTTCGGTTCGTCGAACGGAGGTCCCTTTCGAGTCCGGTTTGTCGAACGGTCGACGAACCGAACTCGAACCGCATAGGAAACAATGGCAGGCATTCACAAACACATAAAAACACCTAGAAAACACCCTCAAAGGTGTCCAAAAGGTGACAAACAACTCACAACACAACACAAACACATGGGAAAGTGACAAGGACATATACTCATGCGAAAACAAAAGAGCTGGACAAGGAAAAAGAGGAGGAGACACAGATATAGGCATGGCACGCCCTTCTAAAATCATGTAAAACACCGCAAGGTGACTCCAAGCGGAGTCTCCCTTTTTTCCAAGAATTGGGCCACACAGACACCCCATCAGTGGCAGCAGTTGTGCCCCAGTTGTACACTTCACAGCTAGATTTGCATCAAGCACATTCAAAAATACGCCATCCTTAACCGTCCCCAGGATGACACCGGGGTAGGTAGCTAAGTCTTTCCTGATCCCAGCTCTGTTCATCTTGGCTCCTTTTAAAACACACAGCAAGCAAGGGTTACTCCAAGTGGAGTCTCCCTTTTTTTCCAAAAATTGGGCCACACAGACACCCCATCAGTGGCAGCAGTTGTGCCCCAGTTGTACAATTCACAGCTAGATTTGCATCAAGCACATTAAAAAATACGCCATATTTAACCGTCCCCAGCATGACACCGGGGTAGGTAGATAAAGTCTTTGCTGAACCATGACTTGTTCATCTTGGCTCCTTTTAAAAAACACAGCAAGAAAGGGTTACTCCAAGCGGAGTCTCCTTTTTTTCCAAAAATTGGGCCACACAGACACCCCATCAGTGGCAGCAGTTGTGCCCCAGTTGTACACTTCACAGCTAGATTTGCATCAAGCACATTCAAAAATACGCCATAATTAACCGTCCCCAGCATGACACCGGGGTAGGTAGATAAAGTCTTTGCTGAACCATGACTTGTTCATCTTGGCTCCTTTTAAAAAACACAGCAAGCAAGGGTTACTCCAAGCGGAGTCTCCCTTTTTTCCAAAAATTGGGCCACACAGACACCCCATCAGTGGCAGCACTTGTGCCCTAGTTGCAAACAGGATGTTTTGATTTGCATCAAGCACATTCCAAATCCACAAGCATTTATTCTCCCCAGGATGACACAGGGGTAGTAAATTCCTTGTGAATCCATGACTTCTTCATTTTGATGAACGTTAGTCTGTCCACATTGTCACTGGACAGACGCGTGCGCTTATCTGTCAGCACACACCCAGCAGCACTGAAGACACGTTCAGAGACAACGCTGGCAGCTGGACACGACAAAATCTTCAAGGCAAAAGTTGAGAGCTCTGGCCATTTTTCAAGATTTGAAGCCCAAAATGAGCAAGGCTCCATTTGCAAAGTCATGGCATCAATGTTCATTTGGAGATACTCCTGTATCATCCTCTCCAGACGTTGACTATGTGTCAGACTTGTTGTCTCTGGTGGCCTTGCAAAGGACGGTCTAAAAAAATTATGAAAAGATTCCATAAAATTGCTGTTACCAGCACCAGATACGGGGCTACTGGTACGGGTAGACTGTTGAAGATGACGAGACCATCCCATGTTTGTCAAGTTACAACTGGAAGATTCACTTCCTGCACCTGCATGGTTGTTTTGTGGAAAAGCCGAGCTAAGATCGAGTAACAGCTTCTGCTGATACTCCTGCATACGTGCGTCCCTTTCTATGGCTGGAATTATGTCACAAAATTTGGACTTGTACCAGGGATCTAATAGTGTGGCAAGCCAGTAGTCATCATCACTTCGAATTTTGACAATACGAGGGTCATGTTGGAGGTAGTGCAGCAAGAAGGCGCTCATGTGTCTTGCGCAGCCATGCGGACCAAGTCCACGCTGTTTTTGTGGCATAGAGGTGCTAACCGTTCTTTCTTCCTTTGACATCTCCCCCCAACCTCTTTCAACTGAAATTTGACCAATGTCTCCCTCATCCGCTGAGTCTTCCATGTCCATGGACAGTTTGTCATCCATTTCTTCATGTTCTCCTGCACCTTCCTCAACATTTCGCCTGCTACCATGCGCCCTTGTTGATCCCTGTCCCCCATGGTCCCATGCCTGCCGTGTTGGTGATGATGAACGTCTGGACCTTGGTGATGTTGTTGTGTCTTGCGCATATGAATCCTCCTGTAGTTCCTCCCCTTCCTGTTGTCTCACCCCCTGACTCCGAATAGTGTTTAGCGTGTGCTCCAGCATGTAAATGACTGGAATTGTCATGCTGATAATGGCATTGTCAGCGCTAAACATATTCGTCGCCGTGTCGAAACTGTGCAGAAGGGTGCATAGGTCCTTGATCTGAGACCACTCCATCAGGGTGATCTGCCCCACCTCTGCATCTCGTTGGCCCAGGCTATACGTCATGACGTATTGCACCAGGGCTCGGCGGTGCTGCCACAGTCGCTGTAACATATGGAGAGTCGAATTCCAGCGTATCGGCACATCGCATTTCAGGCGATGAACCGGCAGGCCGAAAGACTTCTGGAGTGATGCAAGTCGCTCAGCTGCGGCGGTTGAATGGCGGAAGTGAGCAGACAGTTTTCATGCCCTGGTCAGAAGGCCATCTAGGCCGGGATAGTGTGTTAAAAATTGCTGGACAACAAGGTTCAACACGTGAGCCATACAAGGCACGTGTGTCACCTTGCGCAGGCGAAGGGCCGCACCCAGGTTTGCAGCATTGTCGCACACGGCCTTACCAGGCTGCAGGTTGAGTGGAGACAACCATTTATTAAACTCGGTCTCCAGAGCTGCCCACAACTCAGCCGCTGTGTGACTCCTATTTCCAAGACCTGTCAAGCTAAAGACCGCCTGATGCCGTTGCGCTCTGCTGCCAGCATAGTAATGAGGGGTGCATGATTCCTTCTGCGCAGTGCAAACGCTGGTGGCCTGACCAGGCAGGCTTGGGGTGGAGGTGGAGGACCCAGATGAGGTGGAGGAGGCAGAAGCAGTGGCGGAACTTGGACAGACAGAGGATTGACACACAAGTCGTGGGGACGGCAAGACTTGTGCAGCAGACCCTTCACCATCTATCACCATAGTTACCCAGTGCCCAGTCAGCGACATGTAACGTCCCTGTCCATGCTTACTGGTCCAAGTATCGGTGGTGAAATGCACCCGTTGACACACAGAGTTTCTCAAGGAAGCGGTGATGTTGTGTGCGACATGCTGGTGTAGCGCGGGCACACCTTTCTTAGAGAAGTAGTGGCGACTGGGCATCTGGTACTGGGGCACAGCGACAGACATAAGGTCTCTAAAATCCTGTGTGTCCACCAGGTGGAAAGGCAGCATTTCGGTAGCCAAGAGCTTACAGAGGGATAAAGTCAACCTCTTAGCTTTGTCATGGGTCGCAAGAAATGGCCTTTTATTTGTCCACATCTGAGGGACAGAGATCTGGCTGCTGTGTGTAGACGGTGTTGAGTAGGGTGTCCCTGGAAAAATGCAGCTTTGTGAGGAAAGTGCAGGCGTAGACATGATGTCACCTTCATCCAACGTTGGTGCTATCGATGTCTGAGAGAGCTGTACACACGTACTTGTTTCCCCTTCCAAACCAACTGATGACCTACCAAGCAAACTGCCTGTTGCGGTTACAGTGGTGGAAGTTGTGCGTGGAAAACCAGGTGTGACAGCAGTCCCCACAGTCCTAGAAGATGACGAGCGCGCGGATGCACTAGAAGGGGCAGGCGGTGGATGGTTCGCTCCGCTAGGCCACATTGCAGCACAGTGAGCTTCCCACCGGGACATATGATATTTATTCATGTGACGATTCATGGAAGAAGTTGTCAAACTGCTGAGGTTTTGACCTCTACTAACAGAATCATGACAAATTTTACAGATCACATAATTTGGGCGATCTTTTGCTATGTCAAAAAAGGACCAGGCTAGGCAAGGCTTAGAGGGCATGCGACCTGCTGATCCACCCCGACTAGTGCTCAGAGGCACAGTGGTGGCTGAGGATGCAGTTGTAGATGTGCTACCAGTACTCCTACTCTGTCCAGGAAGGCGCAAGGTAACTTCGTCGTCAGTTGCATCCTCCTCCACCGCCTCTGTTGACCTCCTCGAGTGCCTGACTGTGGGTTGACAGTAGGTGGGATCTAAAACTTCCTCATCAATTGTTGTGTTTGCACTCCCCTCACCCTCAGACCGAGCCTCTTCTTGCCCTGACCGAATATTTAAGTTGTCATCCCAATCTGGTATCTGTGTCTCATCGTCATCAGTATGTTCCTCATTGTCTATAACAACAGGTGTTACAGTTGGTGAAAAAGGGTCAACATTATGCTCAGAAACTTCGTCCTCACGGCCTGAATCAGAGTCACAAAGGTTCTGGGCATCACTGCAGACCATTTTCTGGTTTGTACTCACTGTAGCTTGGGAGCAGACCTCTGACTCCCAGGCTATAGTGTGACTGAACAGCTCTGCAGACTCAGCCATCTCAGTTCCACCATACTGTGCAGGGCGGATGGAGACTTCAGAGCTGGGAGAAAGCAAGTTTGATTGGAATGACAACTCAGAGGACTGGTGTTTTTTGGATGCGGTAGTTGAGGTGGCGGAGAGGGCACTTGTTGGACCACTTGAGATCCATTCAAGCATTTTCCTTTTTTGGCCATCATCTACCTTTGTTCCAGTTGTTCGTGTCCATAAAAAAGGGAGCACATCGGATTGTCCACGGTAAGTAGTAGACATCTTACTTTTGCTGGAAGATGGTCTATCTTCAGCAGATGTTAATGGAGCTTTGCCACCTTCATAGTTTCATAGTTTCATAGTTTCATAGTTTTTAAGGTTGAAGGGAGACTCTAAGTCTATCTAGTTCAACCTGTAGCCTAACATGTTGATCCAGAGGAAGGCAAAAAAACCCCAATGTGTCAAATAAGCTCCAATGGGGAAAAAAAATCCTTAGGGGGATCTAATCACAATGTATAAATATATGAGGGGACAGTACAGAGACCTTTCCAAAGATCTCTTTACACCTAGGCCTGCGACTGGAACAGGGGGCATCCGCTAAGTCTTGAGGAAAGAATGTTTAATCATAATCACAGATGAGGATTCTTTACTGTACGAGCAGTGAGACTATGGAGCTCTCTGCCGTATGATGTTGTAATGAGTGATTCACTACTAACATTTAAGCAGAGCCTGGATGCCTTTCTTGAAAAATTTAATATTACCAGTTATGTATATTAGATTTTATGACAGGGTGTTGATCCAGGGAACTAGTCTGATTGCCGTATGTGGAGTCAGGAAGCCTTTGTTTTTCCTAACTAACTAACCCCAAGTTTAATAACCTGTCTTGGTATTGCAGCCCCCCCCATTCCTCTAATAATCTAGGTCGCTCTTCTATCTACCTGTAAGATTATGCTATTTATAACCTTCTATACTTTTGCTAACAAGAAATGCATCCATTCATCTCTTAAATTCATTCAGTGAGTTGGCCATCACTACTTCCTCAGGAAGAGAGTTCCAGAGCCTCACTGCTCTTACCGTGAAGAACCCTCTTCTATGCTGATGTAGGAATTTTCTTTCCTCCAATCGAAAAGAATGCCCCCTTGTTCTTGTCATAGTCCTTGGTACAAACAGATCATGGGAGAGATCTCTATATGGCCCTCTGATATATTTGTACATATTTATTAGGTCTCCCCTAAGTCTTCTCTTTTCTAGAGTAAATAGACCTAATTTTGATAACCTTTCCGTGTACTGTAATGCACCCATTCCATTTATTATTTTAGTAGCCCGCCTCTGAACCCTTTCAAGTTCAGTAATGTCTTTCTTCAGCACCGGCGCCCAAAATTGCACACAATACTCCAAGTGTGGTCTGACTAGTGATTTGTACAGAGGGAGAATGATGTTTTCATCTCGTGCCCCCAGACCTCTTCTAATGCATCCCATCACCCTATTTGCTTTGGTGGCTGCTGCCTGACACTGGGCACTCCAATTTAGATTCTTATTCACTAAGATGCCTAAGTCTTTTTCCATGTCTGATTTCCCCAGCAGTTTCCCATTTAGTAAGTAATCGTAGCATCTGTTTCTCCTTCCCATGTGCATAACCTTACACTTATCTGTGTTAAACCTCATTTGCCACAGGACAAACCTTTTTTTTCCTTTTCCCACACGCCTCTTCCCCTTTCCACCAGCATCTGTCATTTTGCCACTCATTTTGATAGCGACAAAATTGTGCACTTAAAATGTGGTAGTAAAAATTGACAGGTGGTGTAGATTTCAGCGGTGGTCTAGCTTTATTAACAGCAGAATAAACAACAATAATTATCAATGACAATGCAACTACGGCCCTTAAACTGGCAGCAGTGTTTGCTAGTATAATGGCTTTGTAACAATGAGTTTGAGTGTGCAATGCAGGCAGACGTGCTGCAAATATCTTTGCACTAGTGGGACAATACAGAAGTCCAACAGCCATGTTTAGGATGCCACTAAGTTCACTCAGTGTTTGCTAGTTTAATGGCTTAGTAACAATGAGTTTGAGTGTGCAATGCAGGCAGACGTGCTGCAAATATCTTTGCACTAGTGGGACAATACAGAAGTCCAACAGCCACGTTTAGGATGCCACTAAGTTCATTCAGTGTTTGCTAGTTTAATGGCTTAGTAACAATGAGTTTGAGTGTGCAATGCAGGCAGACGTGCTGCAAATATCTTTGCACTAGTGGGATAATACAGAAGTCCATCAGCCACGTTTAGGATGCCACTAAGTTCACTCAGTGTTTGCTAGTATAATGGCTTAGTAACAATGAGTTTGAGTGTGGAATGCAGGCAGACGTGCTGCAAATATCTTTGCACTAGTGGGACAATACAGAAGTCCAACAGCCACGTTTAGGATGCCACTAAGTTCACTCAGTGTTTGCTAGTATAATGGCTTAGTAACAATGAGTTTGAGTGTGCAAAGGGCAGGAGGGTACAGTGGCAGGGTTGTGGGTCTCTGGGTAGAGGAAAGGAAGCCTGCCTTTCTATCCCTCCTAATGGGGAAATGCAGCGAGGAAATCCCTGACCTTAGCTACACAGACGCTGTCATCTTGTGTAGCTGTTAAACTCTGTTTTCACGGACCTGTCAGCTATGGCTCTGACCCTGCTGGTATTAGCCCTTAAAAGGACTGATAGAAAGTGCTATCCCTATGCTGTACAGCGCTGTGTATAGAGCGTACACAGCAGTATCGGAGATAGGCGCTGCGCCAGCGGTGACTGACACCAAGGACGCAGAAGAGATAATGGCGTCCGGACGGGCAGATACTCGTTTTTATAATGCAGGGACATGTGACATGGACATCCTATCACACATGCCGTTGCTTCTCTGGCTAAAAGTCCACTTAGCTGTGTGTGTCTGGGATTGGCTGACATGCTGGCCCGCCCCACTACACGCGCACGTGCGCTTAGGGAAGGAAGACAAGGAAAAAAAAAAAAGGCGATCGCCATTATCCATACAGCAGTGATCTGAATGCGCTGTTCCCGCACACTATACACTGAAATTTCATAATAGTGTGAGTCACAGAGTGACTTACACTATTACAGCGGAAAGCCAGCTATTAATTAGCTGGTCTTTTGCTGCTAGAACCGTTCTCGAACGTATCTAGAACTATCGAGCTTTAGCAAAAAGCTCGAGTTCTAGTTCTATCTCGAACAGCCCCCAAAATCACTCGAGCCGCGAACTGGAGAACCTCGAACCGCGAACCGCGCTCAACTCTACTCATTAGGTACCAAACATATTGGCATTTAATATTTCTGCAACGGAGAGGCAAAACTAAAATAAAAAAGTATGCTACTCAGCACCCACTATTACTTTGTGTGTTCTGTTCAAAATGAAAAATTTGATGAAATGTGCACTACACTTATTTTGGTTCATACATTTTATACTTTTGGTGGCAGCACATCCACTATTTCCATGGGTTGGATGTACTGCCAAACAATCAGGTTAACATCAACAATGGTAAATAATCATTAAAGTAATTACCTCTGGTGTGTAAAAGTCCTTTCCCATCTAGTTTATTTAACACTGAGCCCAGGTCACTGGTAGACATATCGCCGATGCAGCCCATGCAGTCGCTCAGGGGCCACAAGTGGGAGGGGGCCCCTAGAGCCTGAAAAACGTGTTCATTTTGACTGCAGGCGGCAGCTTTGAACATTAACAGGAGAAGCAGGGACCCGATCAGCTGACCGTATATGATTATGCCTAGCTGACATGGGTCCCTTCCTCACTAGTTAGAGACCTGTAGGAGCGATGACTCATCTCTGAAGAAGCTGCTGGCCGCGCAGAGGAAAGAAGACTGTGTCTGAGGCAGAAAGAGGCTCTGCCCAAAGCTCCGTCTGCAGTAGAGAGGCCTCTGCTGGATACAAACATGGCTCCCTGCCTCCCATGCTGTCCTCATCATTGCTGAGCTGCTCTCACCCTCCTGCATTGAAATTTCTGCAGGAGGACAAAGCAGTCGGACCCCAAGAGAAAAGTAGGCTGCACAACAGAGAAGATAGAAGTGTATGCTCCAAACGGCCATCCTGGGCACCATGTGCAATCATCTGCAGTGAGGGTGAGTTCATGTGTGATGTGTGCACCGCTGTCTGTCTATCTATGATTCTATCTATCTATCTATCTATCTATCTACCTACCTACCTATCTATGATTCTATCTATCATCTATCTATCCATGATTCTTTCTATCCCTCTATCTATCTATCTATCCCTTTATCTATCTATGATTCTATCTATCTATCTATCTAATGTGGTGCGGTACTGGATGGCAGGTATATTTCATCTGGCAAAATGCAATCCTGCTAGAGTTCTGGCTGGAGAAAGCAGAACCCTGGTCTGGAAGCCTTCTGATTATCCGAGTTTTCAGGGCAACACCCGACAAAAACAGCTGCAGTAATTAGGGAGGCATAAGGTACTTGGTGTTCAGTGCATATGAGTAGAGAGCTGGGGATCTCAGTGTGTTACTGGACTTCGAGGAGAGAACTGCCATCTCACACTACCGGGCAGTATTTGTATGGGATTATATTTAAGAGACTGGTAACCTACCCAGGCACCAGTCTTGTGGGACAAACAGGACTGAGGGAATGGACTTTCTTGTTGTTTTTTTTTCCTTTGGAACTGCTGACTGTCACCATTAGTGTGAATAAAAACCTTATGTTATTGCACTATACTGTATGTCTGTGTGAGCCTCTTTACTGCATCCCAACCTGAGCAAATCTCTACAGTTGGTGGAGAATGCGGGCATTGCAGTGAGGCCGGCGTATTTTTTTCTATTTTTTTACTCCTGCTGTGGATTTTTTTTTTCTGCTGGCTGGTTACCAGTAGATGTCCTGGATGAAAGTGGTGGCGCAGACTCAGTCCAGGACAGCAGCAGACATGAAGGTCGCAATAAAAGCACTGCTAGCCACTAGCAACAGCAGCAGGCCGTCATGCAGCTGCAACAGGTCTTTAATCAGCAGCAGCAAGAGGCCAATCAGCTGTTGCTACGGCATGTTATGTCTGCATCTCCAGCGGGAGTTTCCTGGGAATCCATGAGGTCCAGAAGGTGGTCCGTGCAGAGATACCTAAAATGGAAAAAACGGATGATGTCGAGGCGTACTTGGAGAGCTTTGAGAGAGTTGCCGAGCGAGAGAGGTTGCCGAAAGACCAGTGGGCCGAAATTGTTGCTCCGTTTCTGGCACTAGGACTGATGAAGGCCTACAATGACATTCCGGTGGAGCAGACGACCGACTACGCCGTTGTCAAGGGTGAGATACTTGCACGTATCAGTGTGAATGTATTAGTCTGGGCCCAGCGCGTGTATCAGTGGGAGTTTAAACCTTACAAGCGTTCCCAGTACTATGACTTGTTGCATACCATGCAAAAGTGGTTACAACCGGAGGAACTGACTCCTGCTGAGATGGTGGATATAACTTGTGACGGATAAATTTTGGAGGGCTTTGCCGCGCTCCCTCCAGGACTGGGTTGGTCAGGTGTCCCCTAGTAATGCGCTGCTCATGGTAGATCACATAGAGCGATATGCGGCTACCAAGGAACTCCAGGGTGGGCCTCCCCGAAAGGGGCCAGGACGGTTCCCTAAGTCCCCAACTCTAACCCGCTGAGCGGAGCCCAGGAGGGCCCCTCCAGACCATTCTGGGATTGAGCAGGGCCTCGTTGTCTGCTGGCGATGCCAGGAGCCAGGTCATGTAGGGGCTGATTGTCCTAATCTGGCAGAGCCAATGGACGTAAACTTTGGATTCCGACAGTCCCTGTATGCGATGAAGCTCTGCACCACTGGCACCCCGGAGGGTTCCAACAATGGACACTTATGTCGTGTGAGTGTGTATGGTACCTCAGCTGTGGCTCTTCTTGACTCAGGGAGTCTCGTGACTCTGGCGCAAGCCAACCTGGTGCCTTCCAGTGATTACACTGGATTGAAAGTGGGGGTCCTGTGCATCCACGGAGACTTAAAAGACTATCCTACTGCTCTAGTCATGATAATTACACCTGCAGGGAGGCTGTGTCATGATGTGGGGGTTGTTGAAAATTTACATTATCAGTTGATACTTGGGAGGGATTACAACTTGTTTTCTGTTTTGTGGTCCCGAAGGTTCCACATAGTGACCAACCAGCGGCATCAAGACCGACAATGCTGCTTTCTCCCATGGGGGAGCAGGAACCTGGTAGTCCTGAGGAGGAAGTGCTTGCAGTGGGGGTTACGTCCACTCAGGTGGGGTAGGGAGAACAGTCCCCCATAGAAGTTTTGGCCGGGGATGTGGAAGATTTGCCGCCGGGACCTGAATTGTCGGATTTAAATATATCGGGTGACAATTTCGGTACAGCGCAAGTCCAAGATCCCACGTTGGCTCATGCACAAGAAAACATACTGTTTATTAATGGGGAGCAACAGCGTTCCAGGGAACATACCGTATGGCCAGTGGCCACAATTCGAGATGACACAAACTTTGTTGTACCGGGTAACCCGAATACGAGAAGAAACGGGTGAGCAATTGTTGGTACCCAGGGCATACCGTAGGTTGGTAATGGACTTAGCTCATACACATGTGTTGGGGGGACACCTAGGTCACAAGAAAATCCTGGATCGGAACCGGCAGCGTTTTTTCTGGATAGGTATTTTTGAGGAGGTAAAACAATACAGTAATTCCTGTCTGTCTGTCAGGTGACCAGTCCCCAGATACACTTCTGGAGTCCACTGGTGCCGCTGCCAATTATAGAAGTACCCTTCGAACGAGTGGCTATGGATGTCATTGGTCCTGTGAACAGGTCTGCTCGTGGACAGCAACACATACTGGTGATCCTTGATTATGCTACTTGGTACCTGGAAGCAGTACCCATGACGTACGTCCGCTAAACTCATTGCCAAATAATTGATAAATATATTTTCTCAGGTGGGAATTCCGAAAGAGATATTGACAGATCACGGGACTCCATTTGTGTCCAAGATTATGAAGGAACTATGCCGGTTACTCAGTGTTAAGCAGTTGCGTACTTCCGTATATCATCCCCAAACAGATGGCCTAGTAGAAAGATTCAATAAAACCCTTAAAAATAAGCTAAAGAGGGCTGTGTCTCAAGATGGGAAAGACTGGGACCTTTTACTGCCTTACCTTTTGTTCGCAGTGTGTGAGGTGCCACAGACCTCCACAGGGTTCTTCTCACCCTTCGAACTTTTCTGCGGCAGACATCCCAGGGGCTTGCTTGACATCACCAAAGAGGGATGGGAGCAGCAGCCCACTCCATACAAACGTTTTATCGAGCACATTGCACAAATGCAGGTAAGAATGGAAACAGTCCTCCTGCTAGGTCAGGTACCCCTGACCGACGCGGCTAAAGAAAAAACAGCATTTGTGACCCCCGAGGGACTATACCAGTATAAAGTGTTACCCTTTGGTTTGCATGGTGCCCCCGTGATATTCCAGCACCTAATGGACATAGTCCTCCATCCTCATCGGCGATTCACGGCGGCCTATATCGATGACCTTGTAATATACAGTGCGGATTGGGAGAGTCACTTACCGAAGGTGCAGGCGGTGGTAGACTCCCTCCGACAGGTCGGGTTGACAGCCAACCCAAAGAAATGCTCCATAGGGTTAGAGGAGGCCAGTACCTGGGGTATGTCATTGGGAGAGGGTTCCCAAAACCGCAAATCAACAAAGTAGAGGCCTTTCAATACTAGCCCCGTCCCCTCACAACCAAGCAGGTGAGAGCGTTTCTGGGGTTAGTGGGGTATTATAGGCGGATGATCCCTAATTTCGCTATGCTGTCAGCCCCACTAACCGACTCTTTAAAGGGAAAGAAGTCCGTGATGATCCGCTGGACTGACCAGTTAAGGCAACTTTACACGCTACGATTTATCTGACAATCTCTTAAACGATGAGACATGCCAAGAACGTTGATACGATTTGCTGAGATCGCACATAGGTCGTTTATTAGCAGTCACACGTACACATCTCACCAACGACGCAACCGCGATCAGCGATATATTGTTTGAACAAGGCCGGCATTTAGATGTTGTTCGTCGTTGGCAGGGTGTCAAACGTACCAATATGTCTGCTGCGTTCCAAACGACGAACAATATTTTGAAACTGAACGACGTGTCAACGATCACCGATTTTCAACCTATTTGCGATCGTTTGGAGTCACTTGTAGGTGTCACACGCAATGACGTCGCTAACGATGCCAGATGTGTGTCACGGAAACCGTGACCCCGACGACATATCGTCAGATAAATCGTAGCATGTAACGCCGCCTTTAGAGGAAGCTTTTGTAACGTTAAAGGGGGTACTGTCTGGAATACCAGTTCTTGTTACTCCCAACTTCACCAAGGAGTTTCAACCTATAAAAATTCAGGAATCACAGATGATATTCAAAGTAAAAATTTATTTATACAAATTGCCAGTGCAAACAATAAAATTTAATTATACATAGGATAACATATATTTGGATATTGGGAGGGATATAAAGCTGCACCACAAAAGGTGGCACATTTAATGCAAATGCTACAACAGGTTAGAGATGTAGTAAAGCTGGCCAGTGATGTCACATGTCACATATAGCAAACAGATATGTCAAATATCTCTTAATAAGTCATTGAATAGTTAATATCTAACATCTACATGTGATTCCATGAAAAAGTGCATCAAAAACTTCCAGGGTACTCTATGTTTAGGACACACTGCCCCTATATGTTACATCTGCCCCATAAGTATTAGTGTTCCATGAATGTAACCATCTAATTACCTGTGGTCATTAGTAGATCGAATAAGTCCTATCCAAAATGTGCCACCCAAACACCAAGGAGTTTGTGGTGCAGACCGATGCATCAGAGGTGGGTCTGGGGGCTGTTCTGTCACAAGAGGTAAATCAGGAGGAACACCCAGTATGTTATCTGAGCCGGAAACTGTCCCCTGCCGAAACCAGGTATAGCATAGTGGAGACAGAGTACTTGGCCATTAAGTGGGCGATAGAGTCTCTCCGCTACTATTTCCTGGGGAGAACCTTTCGTCTAGTGACTGACCATTTGCCTCTCATGTGGATGAGCCAAGCCAAGGAGAGGAATGCTCGTGTCACTAGATGTTTTCTGTCACTACAAAACTTTAACTTCACAGTTGAACATCGGGCTGGTGAGTTACAGGGCAATGCGGATGCTCTCTCCAGGGTTTATTGTCTGTCATTTGTCCACCCCCACAGGGATAAACAAAGGGGGTGGTATGTGGTTCGGTACTGGATGGCAGGTATATTTCTCCTGGCAAAAATGCAATCCCAGAGAAATCAGAACTCTGGCCTGGAAGCCTTCTGATTATCTGGGTTTTTGGGGCAACGCCCGACAAAAACAGCTGCAGTAATTAGGGAGGCATAAGGTGGTTGGTGTTCAGTGCATATGAGTAGGAAGCTGGGGCAAGATAAGGATCTCAGTGTATTACTGGACTTCGAGGAGAGAACAGCCGTCTCACACTACCGGGCAGTGTTTGTATGGGATTATATTTAAGAGACTGGTAACCTACCCAGGCAAGGGTGTGCACCAATCCTGTGGAACAAAAAGGACTGAGGGAATGGACTTTCTTTTTGTTTTTTTTCTCCTTTGGAACTGCTGACTGTCACTGTAAGTGTGAATAAAACCCTTATGTTATTGCACTATACACCTGTGCGAGCCTCTTTACAGTATCCCGACCTGAGCAAATCTCTACATTATCTATCTATGATTTTATCTATCTGTCTATCCCTCTATCTATCCATACATACATCCATATATTTGTATATGTGTCATATTATGTATTTGTGTGCACATGTGTGTTTGATGTCCGTGTATTTTTCTGTGTGTACATCCTTGTATTCACCTAAATGTTCGTGTTATTTCAGCTCCATTACAAGTGTGAACAAGGCCGGATGTGGTGAAGTTGCACACTATAGCTTTTGCTGCGTTTGTTGGTTCAGTTTTGGTGCAGCTTGTAGCCCTAAACTGCATGCATTACCTTCCCCAGCAAAGTCTATGAGAATTCTGAAGTGCTATGCGCACATTGCATCTTTTTGGCCTGCAGTTTTGGGTGCAGAAAAAAGAAGCAGCATGTCACTTCTTTTTGCGCTTTTCCCTGCATTTTTCCATTGAATATAGTGAAAATAAAACGCATGGGCAAAAACGTATGGGAAAAACATGGCAAAAACACACCGAAAACGAGGCAATGTGTTTTTTGATGCGTTTTTTCAGCCAGAGGGTGCGTTTTTTGCTGAAGAGTCAAAACTATAGTGCGCGCACATAGCCTTACAATAAAGGTCTATAGCGTCCCTTTCTGGCCTCTTTCTGACACTCAATAGACTTACATTGTAAAAGTCACTTTGGGGTCCTGCAGAGCTCAGTGTGACCTGGAGATACTGGTGAGCGGTGACACCACTAAGTAAAGGAGCAGAACAGCGCGGGACACCAGAGATACTGGAAAGCAGTGACGTCACTGAGAAGAGGAGTAGAACAGTGCGGGACACCAGAGAAACTGGAGAGCAGTGACCTCACTGAGAAGAGGAGCAGAACAGCGCGGGACACCAGAGATACTGGAGAGCAATTACCTCACTGAGAAGAGGAGCAGAACAGCGCTGGACACCAGAGATACTGGAGAGCAGTGACAGCACTGAGAAGAGGAGCAGAATAGCGCTGGATCCCGGAGAGAGCAGCGGAAGGTGAGTATATTATCACATCACAGTACACTACATACACACATTCCATCATTAAACAAGTTAGAGAGGCTTTTTTAATTATGTCTATGGTGCGGCTGTGTTTTGTTTCCTCTGTTTCTCTTCTGTCCCCTCCTGTGGTATAAAGCGCTGCTTACAAGGAACCTGACAGCAGATGCATGTCACCCGTGGATCAAGCAGCCTGCATCAGACATCACATCTGTCTGACTAGTATTTGATGCGGCTCAGTCCCCATCTATTAAAATATGTTCTCTGACTGTCTACAGCTCTTTAGGGTCAGACATGCCTGGCGGAGATTGTACAGCCACTGCCTTTTATTAGAAAATGAGGTATCGGTATTAAGGACAGGCCTTACATTTGTACCTACAGTGAAGTATCATGCTTTCACTTGGGTAAAAGATGTCAATTTAATTTATTCGCAAGCTAAAATGGAAAAAGTATTTTGCATTAAATAACCGGGCTAGGTGTCAGAAATTAGATATACCAACAGATATGATACATGATCTTGATATATTGATGGAATTAGAGGAGGAAAGTAATAGGAAGATTGGTGAGGGTCCTTTTTCCTCTCTTAAAAATAAAAGCACCAAGATGCCTCCATTAGGTGATCATGATAGTACTTATAATTTCTGTAAGTTGGTGACCACAGAATTGCGGAACATTGACCCCAAACGAAGCCCCGCCCCTACAAATTTGACTAAAAACAAGAGGGAGGCACTTATGAATTTGGAGAAGAACCCTAATATAGTTGTGAAACCATCTGATAAAGGGGGTAATGTGGTAGTAATGAACCAGGAGAATTATTTACATATGTGCCTTGCTCTCTTAATAGATGGATTTACCTATGAGGTTTTGAAAAAGGATCCTACCACTACATATAGTGAAGAATTGAAAACTCTGATTATGGGGGTTTGGAGAATAGACTCATCTTGAAAGATGAGTCTAGTTTTCTGCTCCCCAAGTTTCCCAAAATTGCTACATTTTACACATTGCCCAAGATACAAAAGGGCATCGATCCCCTTAAAGGACGACCCATTGTCTCGGGGATTGATGCCCTTTGTCAAAATTCTAGTACCTATGTAGATCAGATATTGCAGCCCTATGTCACAACTCTCCCCTCTCATATAAGGTTTACTTTGGATCTGCTTAGGAGGTTGGATGGAATGGTAGTGGATAAAGAAGCGATTTTAGCTTCCATTGATGTAGAATCACTCTACAGTCGGAATCCTCATGACTGTAGTTTGAGAGCTGTCGACTATTTTCTTCAATCTCGAGGGATCCAATATGCACCTCATAGCAAATTTGTGTGTAAACTCATGGAATTTATCCTGACTAGGAATTATTTTATTTTAAACCTCAAATTCTACCACTACCTCAGGGGCACAGCAATGGGGAGCCCTTGTGCTCCAACGTATGCCAACTTGTTCCTGGTTTGGTGGGAGGATACAGTAGTTTTCAATGAAGAGGATGAGGTATGGGGCCCCCAGATATCTTACTGGGGGCGCTATATTGATGATATCATTATCATCTGGTCTGGGACACGTGAATCTTTCATATCCTTTGTTGAACAAAGGGGTTGAAATTAACCTATGAAATTGGAAGAGATAGGATTCCATTTTTGGATATATTTATTCAAAAGGATGAGAATGGGTATTTAAGGACAGACATCTACAGGAATCCCAACTCTACAAATAGTTTATTAGACTGGAACAGCTTTCACCCGGCTCCCCTAAAAAGGGGCATTCCCAAGGGACAGTTCTTGAGACTTCGCAGGAACTGCTCCTTGAATGAGGACTTTGACAGACAGGCACACCATCTTAAAAACAGATTCCTTCAAAGGGGGTATCCTTCACCAATGATAAACCAAGCGTATGATAATGCATGGCGGAGTGAGAGAGATGAGCTCCTGAGCCCGAGATGGAAGAAGGATGGGGAATCTAAAATAGATTAATCGGGACTTTTGATGATCAAAATTTCAAAGTTATGGGGATCCTGAAGAAATACTGGGGGATCCTGTTGAGTGACCCAGATATCAGTGATTCAATCACACACACGCTTATGGTTACATTTAGTAGAGGACGAACCATTAAGGATCATGTGATACATAGCCTCTATACCCCTCCTCAGAAGACAGGTACCTGGTTAGATCAAAGGGAGGTAGACACAATTTAGGTGTGGGAAATGTTCTTTCTGCAGATTTGTGACTCCAGCTAAAGAATTCACTAGTGTGAATACTAGAAGGACATATAAGAACAGAAATTTGTAAAATGTAGAACAGAAAGGGTAGTGTATTTATGTACATGCACATGTCCATTGAACTATGTAGGGAAGACAAAGAGGCAATTTAGGGTACGGATCAGTGAGCATTTGTGGGATGTGTGAAACAAGAGAGACACTCCCATTGCCCGTCATGTTAATAAGTTTCATGGAGGTGATGTAGGAGTTTTGTCCTTTAGAGCCATTGAAACAGTTCCACCACCAATGAGATTAGATGACTGGGCTTGAATGATTATTCAGAGGGAAACCCGCTGGATATTTTGTCTAGAAACAAAATATCCAGAGGGACTTAATGAGCAGCTTAGTTATGTCAGTTTTATTTAATACAATCAAATTGGGGATTCTATGAAATTCGGCGGACACATAATATATGTTCCAATGGAACAGTAGTGTCTGTGTTTAGGATTATAAATATCAGTCCTTCAATCTATAATATCTAAAAAATTTTGGTAGTATCAGATATAGTGTATAGTGATCAAAGTCTTTTTTGAATTAAGTATGACATGTTGTATCTGGAAGATATAAACAGGTTAAGTATGTGTAAATTTGTTCCATCCCGAGGTTTTGAACGTATAGACTTTTGGAATGATGCACGATGTTATATCCGGATTTTTGCTTAATATAAGGTTATCGTAGATGAATACTTAGTCTATAATTTAATAGTGGTGAATCATTTATGCGTATGCGTGGGCGTTAATTTCTAGGTATTCCGTTACCCCCCACTTCCACCTCCCCACCCCTTTCCCCACCGCCTGCTTTCTTCTAGATATTGGAGCACTTATTATATTGGGGAATGTGAAGTTGGGGACTCTGCACATGTACAGTGGAGAAATACACACTAAGTGAAGGAAAGGAGAGTCTTCATCCCCAGAGACCGGATATGACGATAGCTATTCTGCCTGATGGGAATAGGTAGTAATGAGGGTTGGAACGCAAGTGTGAAGCCCTGGACTAGCCAGGCAGTCACAGTTAGAGCCCCGCAACAACACCTGTCCCCTAAAAAGGTGTCATCAGCCAACCATTAAAACCCTAGTCACCTCGCTCAGTGCTTGATGGACACCAGGGGGCGGAGCTAGGTGGTTGACCACGCCCACCGAGGAGTTCAGAGAGCCTGAGGCAGGAAAAACACAGAGAGTCTAGTTTGAGAGTTGAGTGGAGGAGGTCAGGCCTGTGAGACAGGCCTGTAGCAGACTGACAGGTGCCAGGGTTAGAGCCCGGGCACCTTTGGCTAGGAGGCATACGGAGGCCTCAGCCTGCAGGAGCCAGGAAGACGGCTCGGTGGAACTGTGGTGGACCGGGACAGGGTAGTGGCCCGCCGGTATCGACCCGGGGAACCGACTAGAAACCGGAGCACAAAGGGGAGTACTCAGACCCTGAAGCTAGGTCCAGAAGCCCCCAGTAGCTAGCTAATTAGCTGATTGCGGCCAGGATTATAGGTCCTTTCCCACCCGAAGTCCCGACTGAAGACAACAGCCCATTGAGGGGGATAGAAAGCCAGCGCCCAGGCAGAGAGATCCCACGGGCCAGCGTATGCGGGCAAAGGGCTCCTCCGACATCCACAAGCCTGTATTGCAAGTTCAGGTAGTCCATCAACATACAAACAGGTGCAAGAGAAAGGCAGAGACCATCAACCGGGGTGGGGGACCCGACCGCAGCCGGCTGCGGGCACCGACCACCATCACCTTGGTTTACCAGAGACTTGTGTGTGTTTCTAATCGTGAGTACATCAGTGCCCTCCGGCCGCGCACCTGCCTGCACTGTCCAACTACTACTCCCCCAACGGGTCCCGGGGCCACCATCCCTACCCATGGAGGGGTTAACATCTTGCTGCGCAACATCTCCCTCGGGTGCCCCGTAACTGCAGCGGTGGTGTCCACCTTCACCACAACCCATGGGTGGCGTAACGAACTTAACCACAGCTTCGGCCGTACACCTACGTCCCCTAAACCACCAGCCCCCTTCCGATCAAACTGCCACGGCGCCCCCCGGGTCCAGAGACGCTCGAGCCACCCACCAGCGAGCCCAGATCCGAGCGGCTCGGCTGCAGCCGAGCGTGGGGCGGTACACATGCAGTTCCAGAAATGCGCAGAGGAGTTAGGGGATAATCCTCTCCCAACTCCGAGAACCGGAAGTGATGTAGCGCAATTGCTCCATGTGTGCTATAAGATCACGTGACAGGGGCCGAATGTTCATCATTAGCCACCATATTACCAGCGTTTGCGGTTTGAGCTATGTGGAACAGCATGGTCAATGAGTGAGTACACTAACTTTGTGGGTGAATTAGTGGAAGGAGAAGGGAATGGACTATTAATGTATACTGCTTTTTCAGCTGATATACAAATTGGTTTGGTTGAGGACAGCTTCTGAATGATATGGCCCTATTATGAGTATTCAGATGGTAAATCTGGAGCTTATTTATTGTTTAGGTTTGGTAGCTGTGTCCTAAGATGGTAATAAACAGTGCAATCTATAAGTTTATATCATTTTGTTGTGGTATGAAGGAGGGGGCAAAAATATTTCTTGCACAGGGGCCCCCAGCAGTCTGTATCTGCCCCTGGCCCAGGTTAATCTGTAACCTATATGTAACCTAAATTGTTACCTTGCTCTGGGGATGTCAAGCCGCCCCTTCGACAGCAAGAATTTGTCAAAGTCCCCGCAGCTCATGTATTCCAGGCCAAGTAGAACAAGCATCTGTAATACACAGCAGACATATAAACACATTGGTTAATATACAAGTATAATAATATTCAGACATTTATTATATAGCATTCATCAGCATAGTTTCTTCCTAAACTTTAGGGTAAGTTCACTTGTGGGAGTTTATTCCTCCTCAAATCCTCCTTCAGATTTTGTATCAAATCCGCATTATAGCAGCAGCCAAGACCACAGCACGTGTAAGATCTGGTGTTTTATGGTCGAATTTGCTGTTGATTTGTAGCGCCCCACGGGGCAGGTGGTTAACCTACTTGGTGCCGACCTGTTGCGGGTCTGGTTAGACGATGTCACGGGTGGCCTTTCCCCTTTCCGTTGCCCCAAGGCATACGGCAAATGAAGGGTGATTGGGAAAGTTTGTCGTGACGTCACCTGTGGTATGCGGCAAGGGAGTAGCCGCCGCTGCAGAATTCCTCACTGGGGCGGGTGTTATGGCAGCCGGGATGGTGTCGCTCCCCACAGGCGGAGCGGGTCGCTTGGAAGCGCCAAAGCGCTGGACAACGGCATCGCTCAACAGAGTCTGAGTCAGCAACTACGGTTCCAGGTTCTTTTACTCACTGCTTTAAAGCTGCACCCAGGTGCTGGTCTCTGCCGTCATGGGCTCCGGTCAATCCCAAGCAAGTAAGGGGCCACCACCAGTGTGTGAAGAGAGAAAGAGAGAGAGTGTCCTTTTCCTAGGATGTCCTCCTCAGCAGTTAGGAACCCAAGCTGAGCTTCTGCTCCAAGCCCTGGGCGTAGTGAAGTCCAAAAGTTCCAGAGGTGTCTTGTCAGAACTATGGTCCCGACTTGTCTAAATGTATGAGTGTTTTGCGCCTACCTCTACCCCAATAGTGCCCACCTCCTGGCGGCTGCCCTGGCGATTGGAAGGTCCCATGACTCTATATGGCCACCCCCCGTCTGCCCCAAGACAGCTCCCCAATGGGAAGTACCTAACTGTGTGTGAGATGAAATGTGGTGACACCGATGGTTAACCCCCCCTTACCTGAGATGGATATCCCACCTTAACGGAGGTGCAGTACCCTGTGGCGACCAGAGCCTCAGGGGTGCCACAGATTCACTTATCACAGTAAAAGGGGTTAAATTCATAATAAAAACCGGCATCAGAAATTGAAGTGCAAAAACTTGTAAAATCCTCACTGGAGGTCAATATGAGAGCAGAAAACTCCACATGATGTGAGATGTTGTTAATATCTCAAACAGCCGCTGGCTAATTGCACTTCAGAAAATATTACTGTAGCACCCACGGGGCAAGAGGTTAACTTTACTCGTCGCCGGTGATGTCGGGTCTGGGTATGTCACGGGTGGCCCTGCCCGGGTTAGTGGCCCGAGGCGTACAATAAAAGGGAGGATGATGATGATGGGGATAGTTTGTCTCATGACGCCACCTGGGGTACGCGGCCAGGGATTAGCCGCCGCTGCGGGTGAAGTCCTCTGGGCCTGATGGTGTTGCAGCAAAAATGGTTCTGCTCCCCACAGGTGGAGCGGACCCCGGGGAAAATTATGAGAGTTGTAGTGATGGCTAGCACCGAAGCACGGGGCGCCGGCACCAGCAATAAGAGGCAGAGTCAGGTGCTGCAGTTCCAAATTTTTTATTACTCACTGTTCCAATGCAGCCTCAGGGTTCCGGTCTCTGCCATGATGGGCCCCAGCCAATCCCGGGTAGTTTGGAGGTAACCGCCGGTGTTACCACTGTGTGTCCTTTCTGGTCGGGGTCCCTCCAATCCCGTGGATGGAATATGTAATGGGCTGCGGATGTTTCATGCACTCGCCGCAGACCCTAGAATCCCCGGTAGCTGTAGAGAACCCGGGCTGAGCAGCCTGCTCCAAGCCATGGGTCCTGCAGTGCTCCCAGAAGTGTGAAGCTAGAGAGATTGTGCTTGGACCGAAGTCCCGACTGTACGACTCACCTCAAGCTGTGTCCGGGGCTAACTGACTATGTGTGGAGATGCTCCTTTCTTTTCCCCCAAGTGGTGCCCGCCCCCCCAAGTGGTTGTCGTAGGGACCTGGAAAGTCCCATGCTTCGTCATGACCACCCCACTATCATCCCCAGGCCAACCCCTGGTGGGAAAGCACCTAACTGTGTGGTTTGAGAATGTGAGAAACACCAGCAATTAACCTCTTCCTTACCCGGGATGAGTACCGCACCTTAAGTGAGGTGCAGTACCCTGTGGCAACTGAAGCCTCAGGGGCACCACTTTCCCCCACGGCAAATGGCAGCATTCCCGGGCTGCAACCAAAAAAGTTAGTACACCACAATTTTTATATGCATAAAGAAAAAAAAACATATAAGTATCTTCCCTTTATGGGAGACACCGGTATTTCAAACATCTCAAATCAGCAGAATAATCAATTCCAACATGCAAACAACAATTCTTGGCATAGAAAAACATTACTCCTTCTTGGCTGCTGGTGGTACCGGAGGGCTGGTTCAGGCCCCTTGACTCTGGGCACTTAAAGGACATCCTCGGTCAAAATGTCCAGCCTGTTTACAACAGCGACAAACATGTCTATGGTGTCAGGAGAAGGTTTCTCCCCATGAACAGCCTCAGAGCACTCCTCCGGTAAATCACTCTTCAGGGGCTGGATCACAATTACCTCAGTCTTTCCTCTAACGCGGGGCTCCAGTGGTTTATATTGCCAACGCTGGACTCCCCAGAGACCCGGCTGGGCCATAGGGAACATCGGGAGAGTTCCGGTTGGGGAGCATGCTTTTGCCAAATCACAGAGTCCGTCCCCACCGACACTCAGCAGAGATGCTTCCTCTGAGCACTGCGGTGCTCACTCCTCTCCAAAAGTGCAAGGCTGTAAGTCCAGCATCTCCGGTGTCACAGGTGCGGTGTCTGGATCATCCTGGTCTTCTTTCTTAATCGACAGGATTTTTCCTTCCGGTTGTGCCTGGTTCCCTGGGCTTGTAGCGCTCACCTCCAGCAGCAGGGCCTCTGTTCGCGTGCTTTTTGGGGTGCTGCCCACGACAGCACACCCCCTTTTCTTCCCGCACAGAATGATTAATGGCAACTGTCCTTTTCAAGGAACACGGTTCAACACAGTTCTGTAAGGTGCACAGTACCCGTTTGTAATGGGTACGGAATCCTGTTTGTGACGCCAAGTTGTAGTGCAGCTACAACTTAAGTGAGGTGCAGTACCCTGTGGCGACTGAAGCCTCAGGGGCGCCACATTACCAATAATAGAAATCTGCAACTTTTCCACCTTGTTTTAACCTATTCATAACCAACACCAAATCATCTCTAGAAGTAAAATGCTGCGATTTTTCTGCATTGGTTTCTTAGGAGGAAAATCCACTGAGTTTAAGGCTGTGTGCACACACTGAGTATTTGGATGCAGAAATTTCTCCACCAAATCTGCATCTCTTGGAAGAAACAACGTGTACAGTATGTGCTGCGTTTCTGGTGTGTTTTTGATGGATTTTGTCTGTGTTTTCTATGCATTCTGGCAGCAAAAATACTGAAAGAATTAACATACAATCTGCAAGGGGAAAAAAGCAACTTGTGCACAAAACTTCAGGATTCTCATTGACTTTGCTGACAAAAGGATTTGCGTGTAATTTAATGACAAAACTGCACTAAAACTACATCAACAAATGTGATAAAAACGCACTGTGTACACCTACCCTAACAATTCAAGCGACGTGAATATGATGTTATGAAAACTTATCCCCACTGTGTATTTTAAGGCACCCTTGAACTTTGCGGGTTTTAAAGGGAACCTGAAAAACCGCATCTAGATAGACAGTCGCACTTTTAAGTGCAGAATCCCAGTGTTTCTAGGCTGAAAAAAATGCATTCATAAACTGTTTTAGGCCTCTTTCACACGTCCGTGTCTCCGGTACGTGTTTGGTCCGTTTCCTCACGTACCGGAGACATGGACACACGTAGACCCATTAAAATCAATAGGTCTGTGCTCACGTGCGTATTCTGCCATGGACCATGTGTACATGTGGAGCATACATGTGCCCGTGTGCTCCACACGTAGACATGTCCGTTTTTCTCCGGCATCACGGGTGTCACATGGAACGCAAACGGGTCACACGGAACGCAAACGGACCACATGGATGTGTTCCGTGTGACATGCACTGGAGAAAACACATGTGTCTGCGAGAAAAAAAAAAAAAAACTTTACTCACCTTCTCCAGCCCTCCTGTCTCTGCCACTGCTGTCACTTGCTTCCGACCGCCGCTCATTATGCTCATTGCATATGCACTTCACTGCGGCCGGAAGCAGCAGCAGCGGGGAGTCGGCAGGACCGGAGACCGAAGATCAGCACTGTGGACAGCGAAGCCAAGGACAGATGAGTAGAAAGTTCCCGTTCTCCGTGTGTTATCACGGATAACACACGGAGAACACTCGTGTGCCATAAACACGGCTCATGGAGGGCAATATGCAACTTTAACACGTCCGTGAAAAACGTGTGTGATTTTCACGGATGTGTGAAAGAGGCCTAAAATCCACTCAATAAACACATAAAAAGGGGAAAACTTTTAAGAAATGCAAGAAATATTGCTATTTCGTATTTTGGTGTGGACACCTGCAAAAAATATGTAAATAAAAAAAATCGGAAAAAAATGCAGCTTTTATGCTGTATGTGAACACAGCCTTAGTAAACCAGGAAGTGTCTTTAGTGACAGTGATTAATAGTGATGAGTGAGCACTACCATGCTTGGGTGCTCGGTACTGGTAACAAGCAGTTGGATGCTCGGATGGACAAGACTCCAGTTTAATGGATGTGAATGAGAAACTCAAGCATTTTTCAGGGAAATCTTAATTAAAACTGCTCGAGCCCCCCATTGACTTCCATTATACTAGATACATAAGTCGTGCCCATCCCAGCATCCAACTGCTTGATATGAGTACCGAGCACCAGGCATGGTAGTGCTCACTCATCACTATTAATAGTGTTATGCTTAGCATGCTCTTAGTAAGGGCTGGGGGGGTGGAAGCAGATCAGGGTCAGTAACTCAAATTGTGCCCCCTCCTCAGGGTGTTAAGAGGTGGTGCCCTAAGTAGTCGCCTTCCTCTCATACTATTTGCCACGGCCCTGACTGTACATATAACATGGAGTGTGCTGACAGTTGTACCTTGGTCTGGAAAGCAAAGTGTGCGTGGACTAGGAAGGGGCTCCCAAATGCCTGCCGGAAGACTCGGTGCTCCACCATCACATCGGCCTCATCACTCTCAGCTAGCAGGGCTCTCTTTCTGATGACCTTAACCGCGTATTGCTGTTTGGTAGCGGTATTTTGTGCCAGCACGACCTTCCCGTAACTTCCCTGTCCAAGCACATGATGGAACTGTAATCTCTTTTCGATGAAATTAGAGATGAGGCTTGTGGAGCAGGTTGGCTGAACACTACTGGGCCCTCCTAGGGAAGTGAAAAAATAGGAAAGATTAAACTAATTGCAATATTTGCTACATTATTCATTACTTTTTCATTTATTTACAGACTTTGTAATATTTCATGCAGCTTAGTTATCAGTCTATACTGTGTTCTTATGCTTATTTTGAAAGACACTGAAATTTAACCCTAGAACCTGTTAATGGGGTCCAGGAAACCCCACGCTGTCTCCATATCCGTTGCCCATGCTGCTTAGCATGAGGCTGGTTCCTTGTGAGAATTTATCTGAAGATTTATCATTGAAGTGTGCTGTGGTGTTATTTTTTGCTATGGTGTAGTGCTTGCTCCACATACTGGGACCTGGGCTGGCCTCTATCCATAATTGCCTCTTTTGCAACATGGAAGCGGCTATATACCGGTTACAGGTATGTGTGCTCCATTATGGTTCTGCTTTTAACTTTATCTAGGAGGCCGCATGGCACATGAAATACAGAATATAGGTTAGGACCCCCCTATTGAGATTTGCCGTGACGTTGGCAGGGGTGGCTCAAAGAATTGATCAATTATTTGCTAAAAATCTCATTTTTTTTATTAGGGTATGTGCGCACGTTGCTTTTTACCTGCTTTTTACCTGCTTTTTTGCTGCTTTTTCTTCTGCGCTGTTTAATGCCAAAATGGATGTGTTCTTCTATTCAAGCAAAGTCTATGGGAATTTGGGTTTCTTGTTCACACTATGTTGTTCAAAATGCTGCCTTTTTGTGGCAGAACTTTGGTCAAAAACTCAGCTTTGCAGTGCAAAACCCAAATGGCAAAAACAATTGACATGTTGCTTCTTTGAAAAGCTGAGTTTTTGACCAAAGTTCTGCCACAAAAAGGCAGCATTTTGAACAACATAGTGTGAACAAGAAACCCAAATTCCCATAGACTTTGCTTGAATAGAAGAACACATCCATTTTGGCATTAAACAGCGCAGAAGAAAAAGCAGCAAAAAAGCAGGTAAAAAGCAGGTAAAAAGCAACGTGCGCACATACCCTTATAGTACAGTTGGAATAAATCTGTGAATTTGCACTTTTTATATGATGCATGCCAATTTCAGATCGTGCTGGCTTCATTTTCTTATTTTTTGCTATGTAGATTTGCTGAAATCTAATAATGGGGTTTATAGGTAAGGTCATTGGAAACATTTTACTTTGGCGGTTATGCAAATTATTTTACAGGTGAGGATTTGGATGATAGTGACTGTGAAGAAGATGAAGACTGCGACGTCAGAGATAATAGAGCAGGAACAAAATTTATCAAGGGTAAAAGTGGCAATGAATAATCATAAGAAGAACCAAGGACAATGGGGCAAACTGCCCAAGGAAAGATGACTGGAAGGCGCCGGTACGGGAGGTGAGTATAGGCTTTATTATGTTACCTGGGGTAAGTGTGGAATCAGAAGGGGTTGTCCTAGTAGTGGAGAGCCCCTTTAATAGCATTGGCCTTGTTATGTCGGACGAGTTGTAATTTTGACCTACAGTATACTGGAAAAGTGGAAAAAATGTGAAGTGCAATGAAAATGCAAAAAAAGTGCAATTCCACAATTGTTTTTTGTGTGTTTTATTTAGAATGCTCACTATGGTGACACAGACATGGCAGTATGATTTTCCAGATCAGTACAAGTACGCAGATACCAAACATGTGCCGCTTTCTCTAATTTAAAGGGACTCCCCCATCTGAGAGCAGCATAATGTAGACAGAGGCCCTGATTCCAGCGATGTGTCACTTACTGGGCTGTATGCTGTCATTTTAATAAAATCACTGTTTTCTCTGCTGCAGATCTAGCAGTAAAGGGGGCTTTACATGCAATGACATCGCTAACGAGATGTTGTTGGGGTCACGGAATTCGTGACGCACATCCGGCCTCGTTAGCAACGTCGTTACGTGTGAAATGCAGGAAAGACCGTTAACGATCAAAATGACTCACCTAATCGTTGATCGTTGACACGTCATTCTAATCCCAAATATCGTTGCTGTTGCAGGACGCAGGTTGTTCGTCGTTCCTGCGGCAGCACACATCGCTATGTGTGACACCACAGGAACAAGGAACAACATCGTACCTGCGGCCGCCGGTAATAAGGAAGGAAGGAGGTGGGCAGGATGTTACGGCCGCTCATCTCCGCCCCTCCGCTTCTATTGGGCGGCCGCTTAGTGACGTCACTGTGATGCCGCACAAACCGCCCCCTTAGAAAGGAGGCGGTTCGCCGGCCACAGCGACATCGCTAGGAAGGTAAGTATGTGTGACGGGTGTTAGCAATGTTGTGAACCACGGGCAGCGATTTGCCCGTGATGCACAACCGACGGGGGCGGGTGCTTTCACCAGCGACATTGCTAGTAATGTCGCTATGTGTAAAGCAGCCTTAAGGCCAGAGTTACACTTGCGAGTGACTTGCGCAAATCTCGCATTGCATCACCCGGCACGGCCTGCCTCTCTAAGGACATGAGCGTCTCAGCTACATAGAAATACATGCAGCTGAACTGCTCCTGTCCGGAGAGCAGTAGGCCATGCTGTTTGATGGGATGCGAGACTCGCATGAGTTATGCGTGAGTCACTCGCAAGTGTGACTCCGGCCCTATTTGAATGTAGAGCAGGGTTATAATGAGCTCATACAGCTACTGGACTACCTATTATCCTCTAATAGTAATCTCCTGCTAATTAATCAGTGATTTTATAAAAGCTACACTATGCAGCCTATTAAGTGACACATCGCTGGAATCAGAGTCTCTTTTCCTTCATTATGCTACTCTTAGATTATGTGGCAAAAACCTAGTGACAGAGTCCATTTAAATAGTGTAGAAAAAAAATCAGAAATTTAAAGAAAAAATACATAGGCTTTTGCCACCATTTTCTGAGACCTGTAGTATTCTCATTTTTCAGGATATGGGGCTGTGTAAGGGCTTATTTTTTGTGCTCTGAACTGAGATTTTTAATTCTAGCATTTCTGGGTACATACAAGGTTTTGATTGCCTATTGTATATTACTGCAATGTTGCATTGGCCAAAAATATAGTTATTCAGTTTTCAATTTTTTCGTTACACTGTTTACTGATCGGATTAATTTATTTTATATTTTGATAGATCAGACATTTCTGAAAGCAGTGATACCAAATATGAGGTGTTTTTTATTTTTTTATTTTCAATGGGGCAAAAGGGGGTAATTTGAACTGTTTTATTTTATTTTGTCATATTTTAAAAATAGTTTTTTTTCTTTCACTTTTTATTGGATTTAAGGGAATAGGTCAGGGAACAGTTTGTCAGTAGGTTTTGCTATCTCATCTCAGATCAGCATGACGTAGGCAAAGAATTCCTGAATCCAACATCATATCACTTAAATTACTAGGGGCATTGGTTCTGACACAATCAGACTTTTTAGATTTAATTGGGCTTTACACACTGCGATATCGGTCCCGATATCGCTAGTGTGGGTATCCGCCCCCATCTGTTGCGTGACACTAGCAAATCGCTGCCCGTGCCGCACAACCTCGCCCAGACCCGTCACACATACTTACCTGCCCGGCGACGTGGCTGTGACCGGCGAACCGCCTCCTTTCTAAGGGTGCAGTCCGTTCGGCGTCACAGAGACGTCACTGAGCGGCCGCCCAATAGCAGCGGAGGGGCGGAGCTAAGTGGGACGTAACATCCCGCCCACCTCCTTCCTTCCGCATAGCGGCCGGGAGGCAGGTAAGGAGAGCTTCCTCGTTCCTGCGGTGTCACACGGAGCGATGTGTGCTGCCGCAGGAACGAGGAACAACCTCGTTACTGCTGCAGTAACGATTTTTGAGAATGGACCCCCATGTCACCGATGAGCGATTTTGCACGTTTTTGCAATTATGCAAAATCGCTCATCGGTGTCACACGCAACGGCATCGCTAATGCGGCCGGATGTGCGTCACCAATTCCGTGACCCCAACGAGTTCGCATTAGCGATGTCGTAGCATGTAAAGCCCCCTTTAGCCATGCAGCAGAGCTGAGAAACCTGCTGACAGATTCCATATATTTGTCCCTTTAGGGGACTTGAAGCTCCGATTGGCCGATCGCTTGTGTTATACAGAGCTATGCATCAGCACTGCTTTGTTTAGCAGAAATAACGGTCTCCTATGAAAACCAGCCATAGGCTGACATTCACAAGAGGATCGTAATGAAAGACACGGGGACATCAACAGACCCCTGTCATGACAACCCATCAGAGCACCACGATTACATTGCCGGTGTGCCAATTTGCCAGAGGAACAATGCGCACTTCCCCCCCACCAGCATTTGTTTATCTCACTGTCAGAAAATTATTAAAGGCACACGATGGCTGACAGCTGTCATATGCAGGGAAAGATGCTGGCTCGTATGCCGAGCCCGCATCAAAGGCAGGGACACGACATATGATGTAAGTTTATATCATATGTCATGAAAGGGATTACAGATACGGCTGGGTACCACAGCCAGAGATGAGAGTAGTTTGGTGCTGCCCCCGATAGAAAGAAAACAGTCAATCTCTCGAGCAACGCAGTGACGGACTAGTCTCATCTCTAGCTACGATCTCCGGCTGAATCTTAGAATATATTTCCTCTGACAAATATACATGCAATAGTAGCTGCAGAGCAGAATAAAATGTTCATGTACAATATATTTACTTCTCTCCGTTGTGGAGATATGAGCAATGAAAAAAGTGAGTATTGCAGAGAGATGTCACTCAAGCGTGTACAATCTGCACTTTCTGCTGCCAACCAGTGAAAAGCAGGCAGCACAGGGGAAGAAGAACCTGACAACTGTGGCACCCCTGAGGCTTCAGTCGCCACAGGGTACTGCACCTCATTTAAGGAGCGCTACTTATCCCGGGTATTGAGCAGGTCGGTGCCAGTTCCACATCCAAAGATTCCATAAATACACAGCAGGTTGCCCTCCCCACTGGGGACCAGGCTAGGGTTGGGTCTTAAGGTTGCCACCAAACACTGGGGCATCCACCCACTAGTGACAGGAACTTGAGGATGGGAGGGGCAGCCACTGGGGGTGAGGGAGGAGGTCACTTACACAAGGAGTCGTCCCTTGACACAGGTTGGGGAAGGAAGCAAGAGAGCTTATCGGTGGAATCTGTGGGACACAGGAGCAAATACAGTTGCCAAGGGGAGAGCTTAGTTGCTCCCTGGGGACCGGCGCAGTTCAGGGTTCGGAGCCCTAGGGTGGCGTATATTTCAAGTTGCGCCACCAGAATCTGACGGACAGGGGGATTTTATGCCCCTCTGGCCACCACTAGATCCCGCAGCACAGTAGCAACATAGAGCCCGGAGTTGTGATCACAGTCAGGCCCCAAACGGACCCGCGCTGCCTGCAGACAGGATGGGAACTTTAACCCCGAACAGGGGTCCCCAAGCACTTCAGGTCACAGGGATTCACACAGAAAACGCAAGAAGCAAGGGCCCACAATCCACAACACCTGCGATGACCTCCGAATTATCTGGGATCAGCTGGGGCCCATCACGGCAGAGACCGGCACTCTAAGGGTGAAAACTGGACAGTGAGTAAAAACCTTGAACCGCAACTACCGAGTTATCCCTTCATTGCCGGCGCTGTTACCCCGCGCTACGGCACCAACGGTTACTACCACCCCCATCATCCTCCCTGGGGCCTAGCTCTACCTGTAGGGAGTTGAATCATCCCGGCTGCGACACCATCCACCTCAGAGGACAGCACCCGCAGCGACAGCTAATCCCTGGCCACACACCACAGGTGGCGTCACAAGACAACAATGCCCAACATCCTCATCTCCCCATCATCATCCCATCCTTCATTCCTTCGTGGACACCTCGGGGTCACGAAACCAGGCAGGGCCACTCGTGACATCCCCTGATCTTCACCGGCCCAGTGACTAGTATTTCCCAAGACCCCGTGGGGTGCTCCACAACCATACTCCAGGTACACAGTGAACGATCTCTATAGATCAGTGCACATAGGCTGCCATTACTGGTCCTGTATATATAGAACGATGTGCTGCTGATCAGTGAAAAGCAGGCAGCACAGGGGAAGAATAACCTGATGACCATACTCCAAAGTAGTACTGAACCGTCTCTATAGATCAGTGCACATAGGCTGTCATTGCTCCCAGCAGCACAAGTCCTGTATATACTGTATAGAACGATGTGTTGCTGACCAATGAAAAGTAGGCAGCACAGGGGAAGAAGAACCTGACGCCCATACTCCAGATGAGTAGTGAACGATCTCTATAGATCAATGCACATAGGTTACCATTGCTCCCAGCAGTCCAAGTCCTGTATACAGTGGGTACGGAAAAAATTCAGACCCCTTTAAATTTTTCACTCTTTGTTTCATTGCAGCCATTTGGTATATTAAAAAAAAGTTTATTTTTTTCTCATTAATGTACATTCTGCACCCCATCTTGACAGAAAAAAACAGAAATGTAGAATTTTTTGCAAATTTTTTAAAAAAGAAAAATGGAAATATCACATGGTGATAAGTATACCCTTTGCTCAAACACTCATATTTAGGTCACATGCTGTCCATTTCCTTGTGATCCTCCTTGAGATAGTTCTACTCCTTCTTTGGAGTCCAGCTGTGTTTAATAAAACTAACTTGATTTTAATTGGAATGGCATTACACCTGTCTATATAAGATCTCACAGGTCACAGTACATGTCAGACCAAATGAGAATCATGAGGTCAAAAGAACTGCCCAAGGAGCTCAGAGACAGAATTGTGGCAAGGCACAGATCTGGCAAAGGTTACGAAAGAATTTCTGCAGTACACAAGGTTCCTAAGAGCACAGTGGCCTCCATAATCCTTAAATAGAATCAGTTTGGGACCACCAGAAGTCTTCCTAGACCTGGCCGTCTAGCCAAACTGAGCAATTGTGGGGGAAGATCCTTGGTGAGAGTGGTAAAGAAGAATCCCAAAATCACTGTGGCTGAGCTCCAGAGATGCAGTAGGGAGATGGGAGAAAGTTGCAGAAAGTCAACTATCACTACAGTTGGGCATTTATGGCAGAGTGGCCCGACGGAAGCCTCTCCTGCATGCAAAACATATGAAAGCCCACATAGAGTTAGCAAAAAATACATGAAGGACTCCCAGACTATAAGAAATAAGATGGTCTGATAGAACTTTCTGGTGATAATTCTATGTGGTATGTGTGGAGAAAACCAGGCATTGCTCATCACCTGCCTAATACAGTCCCAACAGTGAAACATGATGGTGGCAGCATCATGCTATGGGGGTGTTTTCAGCTGCAGGGACAGGACGACTGGTTGCAATAGATGGAACGATCAGCGCAGCCAAGTACAGAGATATCCTGGAAGAAAACGTCTTCTAGAGTGCTCTTGACCTCAGACTGGGCCAAAAATCCACCTTCCAACAAGACAATGACCCTAAGCAAACAGCTAAAATAACAAAGGAGTGGCTTCAGAACAACTCTGTGATGATTCTTGACTGGCCCAGCCAGGCCCTAACCTAAACTCAATTGAGCATCTCTGGAGAGACCTGAAAATGGCTGGCCACCAACGCTCACCATCCAACCTGACAGAACTGGAGATGATCTGCAAGGAAGAATGGCAGAGGATCCCCAAATCCAGGTGTGAAAAACTTGTTGCATCATTCCCAAGAAGACTCATGGCTGTACTAGCTCAAAAGGGTGCTTCTACTCAATAGTGAGCAAAGGGTCTGAATACTTATGACCATGTGATATTTCAGTTTTTGTTTTTTAAAAAATGTGCAAACATTTCTGTTTTTTCTTTCAAGATGGGGTGCAGAGTGTACATTAATAAGAAAAAAAAATGAACTGTTTTAAATTTACCAAATGGCTGCAATGAAACAAAGAGTTAAAAAAATTAATGGGGTCTGAATACTTTCCGTACCCACTGTATATAGAACAATGTGCTGCCGGCTAATGAAAAGCAGGCAGCACAGGGAAAGAAGAATCTGACCACCATACTCCAGTAGACCACTGCGCAACCAGCTCTGTCGTCACCTATTGTACCATCACCCATTCCCTGTAGACTGTGAGCCCTCGCGGGCATTGTCCTCTCACCTCCTATACCAGTCTGTTTTGTACTGTTAATGATTGTTGTATGTATACCCTCTTTCACTTGTAAAGCGCCATGGAATAAATGGCGCTATAATAATAAATAATTATAATAATAATAATAATAATAATAATAATAAATACTCCAGATGAGCACTGAACCATCTTTATAGATTAGTGCACATAGGCTGCCATTGCTCTCGGCAGCACAAGTCCTGTTTATATAGAACAGCCTCAGTACACTGCACGGTTATCATGATTAAGCGTTCATAGGACTGATCGTTCATGATGATTGTGCAGTGTAAATGGAACTCAAGGCTACGTGCACACATTGAGTATATTTTTTACCTCAGGATTTGTAAGCCAAAACCACAAATGGGTAAAAAATACAGAAGCAGAGACATATTTCTATAAAGCCACGTGCACACATAGAGTATTTAGTGAATTTTTTACCTCAGTATTTACACGACAAAACCAGGAGTGGGACAATCAGAGGAAAAGTATAATAAAAACATGAGCACCACTCCCTCCTGGTTTTGGCTTACAAATGCTGAGGTAAAAAACTCACCAAATACTCAATATGGCCTTGCTCAGCGCAGCACAAGCTGGAAATTTGTAAAAAAAAGAACCCTATTTTTTATTGTGCCGCCATTTTTTGCCAAAACTTGTAACATATTCATTTTTTTGGTCAACGGAGTTTTGTGAGGACGTACCATATTTTTCGCTTTATAAGACGCACTTTTGTTCCTCCAAATTTTGGGGGAAAGTAGGGGGTGCGTCTTATAATCCGAATATACTGCAGGGTCCAGGGGAGGTGGGGGCAACTCTGGAGCAGTGCTGGAGGCTGAGGCAGGCTAGTGGAGGCTGGTGAAGGCTGCAGGAGGCAGCGGGAGATCTCCTGCTCCCGCTCATATAATATGCACTGCCGCTGTCCATCACCGTGGTGCTGAAACCACACCGTGGTGATGGGCTGGGGGAGCGACGCATATTATATGTGCCTGCGCCCCCCTTTGATGGCACACGTTCCCCTGTGTTAGATATGGCCTCCATGCTGCTGCCCATCCTAAAATAAAAAAAACTCTTTACTTACCTCCTCCAGCGTGTCTCCCCGGTCTCCCTGCTGCCGCTGTGATCAGGCACGCAGAGATGATGTCACTCTGCTGTGCGGATCACATGACCAGCACCGAGGACCAGGAAGTGCAGGAGCTCAACAGCATGGAGGGAGACACGGGAGGACAGCGCTGGAGAAGGGAAGTAGAGTTTTTTATTTTACTATGGGCAGCAGCATGGGGGCCATATCAAACACAGGGGGACGTGTGCCATCCATAGGGGTCCATGGGCAGCACAGGGGAATGTGTGCCATCCATAGGGGGCCATGGGCAGCACAGTGGGATGTGTGCCATCCATAGGGGGCCATGGGCAGCACAGGGGGACGTGTGCCATCCATAGGAGACATGTGCCAGCTGTAGGAGACGTGTGCTATCTATAGGAGACCTGTGCCAGCTGTAGGCGACGTGTGTCAGCAATAGGGGACGTCTGCCATCAATGGGGGTCATGTGGCATCACTGGGGGACATGTGAAAGCACAAGGGTGCTATATTCAATATAAGGGGGCCATATCCAGATTAAGGGGGCTAATTTTAGGATGGGGGGGCTATGAGGGACATATACCCTATATGATTTGTTAAACGGACACTGGCATTATAAGACAGACCCCATTTAACATAAAAAAAAAATAATTCTCTTTTCCTTCACCAAATTTGGGGGTGCGTCTTATAATCAGGTGCATCTTATAAAGCGAAAAAATACGGTATATTGCAGAACTAGACATTTTCATTTATACCAGTTTGGAGCATATATGACATTTTAATACATTTTTACAGCAATTTATTTTTATTGCGGTGATGAAAGAAATGCAATTTCGGAGTTTTGTAATTTTATTATTTGTTGTAGATTTACAGATCTGGTAATTCATTTTATATTTTCATAGATTGGACTTTAAAAACATGATGAGATCACATAGTTATATGTTAAAAGACCAATGTTAGTAAAGATTTGTAATCATTAGTGGCCATGTTAGTGCTTTGGGCCCATAAGCTTCAAGTTACGCCACTGTATATAGCAAACGTCATTGTCTCCTTTGAAGCCTGTGTGTGGCGCCCTGGACAAGCCAGGACGTCACAGGTACTACAACAACACACCCCACACCCCGACTAGGAACACTGAAGTCAAACAGAAATCCTTGTTGCCTCGCTCCAGGGGCTGATGTCCACACCAGGGGGTGGGCCAGGTGGTTGGCCCCGCCCACCGTGGAGTTCACAGTCCTGGAGGCGGGAAAAGGAGAGAGATGAGTTTTAGAGTTCGGAGTTTGAGGAGGAGAGAGTGAAGGGGCAGTAGAGGAGACTGACCGTGTCCGGGTGTGTAGCCCGGGCACATACAGCAAGGTTGGCAGACGGTGGTGACCGTCTGCAGGAGAGGCTGATTGGAGCGAACCATAAGGACCGGGGACAGGTGGTGGCCCGACGGTACCGGATCGGGGAGCGAAGAGAAGCCAGCACCATTCGGCAGGGCTTACGGACCCCGACCAGGCTAGGAGTCGCCGTAAAACTGGTCAAATCCGTTAGCGAAGGGAACCTCCGGGGTTTCCCAGCAGTCAAGACCCGATTGAAGGCAACAACTCACACCGTGAAGGCAAACACAGCCACCGCCAAGGCTACAGTTCCCAGGGCCAGAGCCTGCGGGCAAAAGGGGTTCCCTCAGCATCCACCCAAGCTGGGGAGCGGGTTACCGGTGGGAAGCCATTGGAACCGTAAACACAACACAGGTGCAGGGAAAGGCAGTCACCATCAACCTACCAGGAGGAGAAACACCGCAGCCGTCTGTGGGACCCGTCCATCCAGCCGTTTGTTTTACCGGAGACTTTGCATTATTCATTGGCTGAGTGAGTACCACCGTGCCGTGCGGCACAGCACTACCCCCGTGACCCTGCACCTCACCAGGCCCCGTAACCCGCCTGCCATCCCTAACCCTCACCGGGGCTCCGGGACAACCAACCCCCCTACCCACGGAGGGGAGAACCAACATCCAAGCTGCTCCCTGTCATCGCTCCCGGAATCCCCGTCCAGAGCAGCGGTGGTGTCACAACCTCACCACAACAGTGGGTGGCGTCACGGACAATATGCCCAAACCACACCACCCCCTTTCACTCACGGGCGAGGAACGCCGCTCGAGTCCCCGGGATCCGGCCCACCGCTCGAGCCACCACCGAGCAGCAGCAGCAGGAGCCGGACCCCGAGCAGTGGGTGAGCGCAGCGTCCCATCCTCCGCCCGCGACATGTCCACAGGCTCAGATTCAACATTGCTCCATGATAACAGGCTTGAAGATTTTCAACAGACCCCTGACTGACTACATAGAAATCCATTGGTGCCCCCAGGCCAGCATTAACTGTTGCAGGCAGCACTCTGTGTCCCCCCACGGTTGTTAGAGTCAGTTTGTGGCCGTTTGTAGCAGAGCCATCATCTGCTACGTATAGCTCACCCCACTTCCTAGGTGCACCCTACATGTACGATGGCTGATCCATGCCTGATCCATTGACAGCATGTATCAAATACCGATTGCATAATTTAAGCCATACACATTGAAGTCTGAAATGCAGCTGTGTTTCAGAGACAAAACATGGTCTAATAGCCACCTGGAGGGTAGTAGGTCAGGCTGGACCCTGGCGGCTTCTGCCAGCCTGCTGCCCATGAGCATACCTCCCAAGTTTTGAAAAAAGGAAAGAGGGACAAAGCAAGTGGCGCACGTAGCGCGCCGCGGCAACATTTGACCACGCCCCTAGCCACATCCATAGCCACACCCATTTGGCAGTAAGGGTCATTCAGCAGATGCCCCAGACTGTTCGTTAATAGTCATAGCAGCCAGAATTTTCTTATATTTCTATGTGTCACTATTTGACATTGCTTATTTGTGCCTATAAGGCCGTGTTCACATGTTGTATAAATTCTGTTTCTTTTTGTGTCTGCCGCTATCTGCACCAAACTACACAATAACAATCTTCTCTGATTGTTCCATTTTCTGCCTCTTCTCCATTATTTAATGTGTTTTTGGTTCAGATGTGAATCTGCGTTTTTAAGTGGTTTTATTGTACTGAGAAGCTTTTTCCTGCATTTTTTGAAGCTCCACATAGAAACCTCCAGAGAAAAAACAAAACAAAACTGCAGAGTTCAGTGACGTCGTCTCGTGGAATCACATCCACTTTACTTGGATAATTAAACACAGCGGAATAAATGTGCAAAAAAACAGCAGAAAAAAAATGCAGCATTTACACTACATGTGAACACGGACTAATTGTCCAAGCAAAGTGGATGAGACGTCATGAAATCTCCGCCCCTGGTGCATGTAAAGATGCCGCTGATCTGTGCAGTTTTGGTGTTTTTTTCTTTATAATCTTCAGGATTCACATCTGCACCAAACATGTATCAAATAAGGGGACAATGCATAAAAAATACCGCAAACACGCAATAATCAGAGGAGATTGTTATTGTGCACATGGCCCGGACACCTGCAGAAAAAGTGCAGCATTTCTGATACGTGTGACCATGGCCTCAGTGATACATTTTTATTAAATTTTTAATGGGTTTTAATAAAGAAAAATAATAAATTGCGCCATTTTTCCCAGCCATTTACCGATCCCCATCAATAATCTGATTGCTGCGTTGTTTCGGGTCGTTACGATTACAGGGACACCAAATATGTCCATGTTATTTGCTGATTTGTGATGTTTATTATTTTAGAAAAAAGTGCAATAAAATTACATTATTCTATTTTTTTCTTATTTTTAGTAATTTTATTAAAAGAAAAAAAAATCTCTTTTCCTCTCTCTCTAGAATACAGGACACAGAGACACTGCTCTGTATAATGGAGCTCTGTGTCCTGTGTAATCTGCTGTGTAAGAGGCTGCATTGTAGGTTTATTCATATAAAATCCTCTGTCTGATGTTATCAATTCCTAGTGGTTCAACAGCTAGAGCAGCTAGGAGGCTGCTGGAGACATGTTTGAAAGTTGCTGTTTTAAATCCAAGTTGGTGAAAATAAAACAAAAAATAAAAATTTTATTTTGTATTTTTTCCACATTTCTTTATAGTAGTTTTATGGGTACAAATGAATCTGACTCCTTCACCTACAAAGAGATGCAGTATCTATCTATCCATGTATCTATCTATCTATAGATATCTATTATATATCTATCATGTATCTATTATCTGTCATGTATGTGTGTGTGTGTATATATATATATATATATATATATATATATATATATATATATATATATATATACACACACATATATATCCCTCTATCATCCGTCCATCATTCTTTGCATCTAAATAATCTGCTTCTGCTTTGTTTACTGCACTATGGAGGTTAAGATTACCAAATCTCCCCATGGTTTTCAATATGGGCAGTGGCTCAGAGGTAGAGCTGCTGCCTATGGAGCAATGAGCTTTACGAGTTCGAGTCCCGGTCAGAGCCGATAATACTTTAATTTAATTTATTCACTCCACTGAGGGGAGGAGTCGGGACATCAGCTGTGAGTCACGGGAGTGCGGGACAGACCTGAAAAATCGTGGCAGTCCCGCAGAATCCGGCACGGTTGGGAGGTATGCCCATGAGAGCATGATCATTCCCTATATACGCACATAGGATACCTGATATTATATACAGATTAATATGTGACTAGTTTAATATCTGATATACTGTAGTCATAATGTTGCACCCCAGTGGCCCAGTTGCCACAGTAACATTGCCCTCCCCACAGGGGGGTGATGCTATGCCTGGAAGCAAGAGAGGGGGTCTCCCATGCTAGGTACACTCAACACTTCCTACTCCAGACCAGAAGGGGGAGCTCAATTCCCGGTTTGAGGGGAGCTTCCCCTATGCATTCTGGTCTGGAGTAGGACTTAGGAACACACAGACACACGAAAGTGAAACTAAACTGTTAGAACAAGACAGGAGTGGAGAGAAGAACAGAGAACTGCGCATAGCTCCCTCAGTGCCTAGCGCTTAGAACCAGACATCAGAGTCCGAGGCTGCGTGGAAACTAAAGTCCCACCAACAGAATCCGAAAGTCAGGAGACTTCAGATTTTCTGGTCGACAGATTGCGCAGCATAATAGAACCAGGAGCCGTGACAATAGAGCGGCACCAGTAAAGGCACTTGCGCTCCCTGCCAAATGGGTGAGAACCAGAACATACACAAGGAAGAGGGTCTCAGAGTAGCTGCAAGCCGCAGGGACCCACACATCACAGCGCAAGCAAGAAGGCCTCTGAACCCACCTGGCTAGGTAGTTCCCCTCAATTGCTTCTAGGTGGACCGGACCTCTGTTACCTACTGGACCAGTCTCCCGGGCCTGTACAATCACCTACCAAGTAAAAGGTAAAGGAAACTACGGCCCTTTTGTTGTCCAATTTTTACTGGCGTCCTCAGTCCTACACCCCAACGTTAAGTCCCTCTATCAATTACAAATACTACTACCCCCAACAGCCCCAGCTCTACCTGTGGAGAGCTATATCAAAACAGCTGCGCCACCATCTGCCCCAGATCCCAGATGTCCCATCCCGCAGCGTCGGCTATCTCTGGCCGAGTACCACAGGTGGCATCACAAGCTACCATCCCTATCATTTCCCCTTTTAACGACACCGCTGAGATCACGGAACCAGGCATCCCAGAAACAAAACCGAGGCCAAATAATGAGTGCCCCATGGCCACGGTAGGCGCATCAATAGCATGATAGAAACCATCACATATTATGCTGTATTTAACAGCTGATGATTGTGCATATGGTTTGCATAGGAAACTAAGGCATAAAACAAGCATAATAGGGTCTTAAATGGTTATAATAGGGTGAAGGAGGAGATTAACATCTCCTCACCTGGGATGGTTGGGTGTGATACAACTGCTTATGTGTGTGTAAAAGTCTACTGCAGATGATGCACACGGAGATAGGAGACGATCAGGATAAAATGCGGCTCCCCTGCTCTGCCTCAATGGATGAGAAGGACTCCAATTGGATTTAAGTTGAAAATGGTTTATTTGTCTACGCGTTTCAAGGCAATCTAGCCCTTTCCTCGGGACAAAACCATAGATACTGAGGAAGGTGCTAGATTGCCTTGAAAAGTGTAGACAAACAAACCATTTTCAACTTAATCCATGTGGAGTCCTTCTCGTCCATTGAAGCGGTGCAGAGAAACCGCATTATATCCTGATCATCTCACGTGGTATGCATGGCCAACAACTACCCCAGATTCTGTAGGACTCTCCCAATTGGAGGGCTCAGACCAGCGGTCCCTACTTCCTCTTACTCTCTTTGCTGGACCCGTAGCTCATCCTCCTCAGAGCACAGGGCCGGCATCTCTACAAATAAATCAGTAAACAATTCTCCTTTTCTCACTGAGACTCAGACTCACAACCTCCAGTTTCTCAGGCCTCAGCTCTAGCAATAAGCCATAGCCCATACTAAGAAATAATGGAGACATTGGTATACCTGAGCCGTATTGCCGGCAGTGACCCTGCATTCTAGAGGTGAAGAAAAAAAAAGATTTTTATTTTTTTATACTTGATACATTTTACATAGAAGTCTATTTCTATTACAATGTATTTTAGATGGAGAATAAAAGATTTTTTTTTCTTCCTTTAAACTTACTAAAAAAAGTAAAAAACCAATTACAATAATAACATTTCTCATACACTTTTTATAAAAAAATAAATAAATAAACATCACAAATCAGCAAATAACATGGATGTATTTGGTGTCCTAGTAATCATAACAACCAGCACAACACAGTGTTCAGATTATTCATGGTGATTATTAAATGGTGTAAAAACCTGCTGGGATTAATCATTTTTCACAATTAAACCCATAAAAATGTAATAAAATTGTAAAGCTGAGGCCGTGTTACACCTAGTGTAAATGCTGTATTTATTCTACTGCTTTTTGTCTGCTTCTTTTCTCCATCTGTCCGCACCACACAACGTAATAATAATCTCCTCTGATTATTGCAAGTTTGCTGTGTAGTGCCCTTGAAGCCATCAGGGAGCTACAAGGTACTGCATCCCCACCAGGATGCAGGGACCCAGACGACCAGTGCCGGTAACAACACAAACATTCCAGATAATCCCTGTTTTTCCCCAATATCCCCCATAGACTGGTACCAGGCTAGGGTTGTACCAGTGGATGGTGCCTAGAGGTGGAGCCAATCCAGTCCACTAGACGATCAGGTGGGAGGGGCAGACAGTGGACAGTGAGAAGTAAGTCAGTGACAGTGAGAGAAAGAGGAAGCACTGACAGGAGTGTGACAGTGACCTGAGGGCCCAGGAGGTTGGTTGCTGGTGGAGTACGGTGGAGTACTCCTGGAACCACGCAAAAACGGGGTACAGAATCCTAGGTCAGGCAAACGCTCCAGGCAGACGTGATAAAATCTGCACAGTGAGGGGACCATCAAGGACCTCACTAACCTTGAAGTTCAGGACTCAGTAGCAATGGGAGAACCGGGGAACAGGACCAGAGACTCCGACCCCACAGGGTTCACACTACCGTCATACAGACTACCATTAAGAGACTACCAGGAGGGGACCAGCAGATTCTCCAAGCCACGGGGACCCACCAACCAAAGAGAGGTGCAGGGGAAAGAAGCCACCAGGTCACTAAACCGGCTCTGGGACTGAGGGAACCTGCGGTTGAGACCAGCTGGCCCTGGGTGACCAGTTTCCAGCTTACTGTGAGTAAAGGAACCACTTACACTGCAACCCCTTGTGTGGCCTACCTTCTTTCAACACCCATCTATATCACCTATCCTCTGGGGCCTGGCCCTGCTTGCGGAGGGCCTAACATCCAGACTGCCAATAACACCAGTCCCAGTAGTGAAAACTGTGCAGCGGTGGATCCATCCCCATAGCCGCAAAACTGCAAGTGGCGTCACGTGTGAACTTTATTCAAAAATCCACTGTAAATATTCCCCTTTTAAAAAGCACCCAGGGTACGGTGACATTTTCCCCAGGTATACCGCCCGGGACCGAGTACCCCATAACCCTGAGTGACAAAGTTGCATTTTTTATGCATTTTGCTCCTTGTTTGATGCCTTTTTGGTGCAGATCTGAATTCATATTTTTAATACTACAGAAAAGTTTTAATTCTGTTCATAAAAGTGTCATTTTTTTCACCTGCTTTTTTTCAGGCTCTACATAAAAGACTATAAAGAAAAAAAACAAACACCAAAACCGCACACTTGAGTAGTAGCAGCGAGGGCAGAGTTTTCATGAAATCACATCCACTTTGCTTGGACATTTAGGCTGTGTTCACATGTAGTGTAAATGTTGCAGTTATTTCTGCTGCTTTTTTGCACAGAAATTCTGCTGTGTTTAAATGTCCAAGCAAAATTGATGTGATTTCATGAAAATTGCTCCCACTGTACATCTAAAGACGCGGCTGAACTGTGCCGTTTTGGTGCTTTTGTTTCTCTATAGACTTCTATGTGGAGACTAAACAAAAAAAATACAAGTTACTTTTTTAGGTGCAGAATTAAAGATTTTTTTTTCTATAAAAAAGACATAAAACCTTTCACATTTGCACCAAAAATGCACCAAATAATGGGAAAAAGGCATAACAAATGCAGTAAAAAAATGCAATATTTAAAGAAGATTATTGTTGCGTAGTTTGGCGTAAACACTTGCAGAAAAGAAGGTATTTATGTAACATGTGAACACAGCCTTAAGCGGGCTTTACACGCTACGAGATTCCTACAGCGATCTCGTTGGGGTCACGGATTTTGTGACGCACAGCTAGTCGCTGTAGCGATCTCGTTGTGTGTGACTTCTAGGAGCGATTTTGGATCGTTGCCAAAACGTCCAAAATCGCTCCTCGTTGACATGGGGGTCCTCTCCCAATTATCGCTGCTGTCGCCTGGGCGAAGTTGATCCTCGTCCCTGCGGCAGCACACATCGCTACGTGTGACGCTGCAGGAACAAGGAACCTCTCCTTACCTGCCACACGCCAGCAATGAGGAAGGAGGGAGGTGGGCGGGATGTTCGTCCCGCTCATCTCCGCCCCTCCGCTTTGATTGGGCCGCCACTTAGTGACGTCGCTGTGACGCCGAGCGAACCACCGCCTTAGAAAGGAGGCGGTTCGCCGGTCAGAGCAACGTCGCCGAGCAGATAAGTACATGTGACGCTGCCGTAGCGATAATGTTCGCTACGGCAGCGATCACCACATATCGTCATAACGATAGGGGTGGGTGCTATCATGCTCACCATCGCTAGTATCGGCTAGCGATGTCGCAGCATGTAAAGCCACCCTTAGAGACATAAAAAAGCCAGATATTTTATAGCAAAGCTTACGGAGAAATGAGATAATTCTGGCTGCTACGACTATGAATGAATGAACAAAAAGTAATCTATAGGTCCCAACTGGAGATGAGCAAGAGGTATAGATAACGTCACTCCAGCCCTGGTTAATCAAAAGCTGCGCAAGGGACCCCGGAAGGTGAGAGATTCACAGCCTCCTGTCCAGCCGCCAGGTACAACTAACCAGGATGCCGGACGGGAGACCTGTGAATCGATCCACTCATCTCTAGTCCCAACTGTCCTGGATACAATGGACAGTCCTGGATTTGGGTCTACGCCCTGCAGTCCTGGGCATCTGCTGAATTTCACTCACTGTTACCGCCCCTCTGACATCCCCTCCTGACAGGGGGGAAAGAAATGGCAAATGGGTGTGGCTTGGGGTGTGGCTAGGAGCGTGGTCAAAATTTACCATGGCATGCATGGCGCACAACATAATTTGTCCCTTTTTCTATTCTACAACAGTTGGAAACAGGGTCAGACTGGGAGTGAAAATCAGCCCTGGCATTTGACAGGCCCACCTAATATGAAGTGAACGTGAAGTATATTTGCTTGCGGATTGCTTGAGGTCTATAGCACAATTACAGCGTCCAAACTGCTGTAAAGCCAGAATTACACTATATGTAATTTAAGTCGCCCTACAGAAAATTTAAATTGTTCTTAAAGGGACGCTGTCAAGAGGCAGGACAATATTTGTAATAAAAACCTCAATGGTCTTTATTACATGCTGTCAAAAAACAATTGCAGATATGCTGCCCCCTCCCTACACACATACTTACTTGCCTAAATGGGGGTCTTTATTACAATTCTGACCACAACCAGTCAAATAGATCTGGCAACATTAATCCACCATATTCATCATAGGACAAAAAAGGAGTACAATGAGCACTAACTGGTCACATGGAGAAAGTGGAGCTAAACCTTCAAATAGACGACATACGTAGCAGAGCCGAGTGTAGAAGAAATAGGTGGCCCTCACCCCGATCCATAAAAGTCCTTTAATTTTGTTTGCTTATAAATCATGGATGTAGGAGGATGAAGCAGCGCTGCCCACATCCTCCTGCATCTATGGTTTTTAAGCAAACAAAATAAAGGACTCTTATGGATCGGGGTGAGGGCCACCTATTTCTTCTATACTCGGCTCTCTTTTATTACAATTATGGCCCTATCTGATGTTAGAGCAATGTCACCCTCAGCTCTTTACAACTCTTGGGCTGGCCGAAAACGGTGTTACTGTTCCTACCCTGGGCATGCACAGTAAATCAATGAAACTGGTGAACTTACAAACTCCCAGGAGCCACTGGCTTACAGTCATAGGGGTATGGATCGAGCGATAAGTCATTTTATTTTACCTTGACATTATCATATATTTATTTACTTTAAGGGTATGTGCGCACGTTGTGTTCTGCCATGACAAATATTCTGCAGAGTTTTGTCACTGTCACTTTATTGTGAATGCAGAATTAATGCGTTCTGGATGTTTGTTCTGCCATAGACAGAGTGGAAAAAGCATCCAAAATGCAGAAAAGAAGTGACATGTTGCTTTTTAGAATGCAGCGATTTGGATCAAAATTTCTGCATGCAAATCGCTGCGCTCTCAAATGCAACGTGCAGATGGATTATGCACAATCTTAATAGATTGTTCTGGGGACACAGGACACATGCCTTTACACTGCAGTGCAATATGCAGCGTAAAGGCATGCAAAACGCACACGTGCGCACAGGGTCGGTCTGGCCCAGCGGGGTAGCGGGGAATCACCTGGAAGGCTCCGGGCCCTCAGGGGCCCCCATGCATTACATAGTGCTGGCGGCTGTACAGGGCCGCTTGTTTCTCAGGGCCAGCCTTTATTGGAGGGAAGACTAGGCAGCTAATCCAGGGTCCCCCACGCTCTGAGTGGCCCCCAGCCTTTCAATCATAAACTTCAGTGATCATACTTATAAGGCAGTGAAAGACATTATAAGCCAGTGGGGGACATTATAAGGTAGTGGGGTACATTATAGGGCAGTGGGGGACATTATAGGGCAGTGGGGGACAATATAAGGCAGTGGGGGACAATATAAGGCAGTGGGGGACAATATAAGGCAGTGGGGGACAATATAAGGTAGTGGGGGACAATATAGGGCAGTGGAAGACATTATAAGGCAGTGGAAGACATTATAAGGCAGTGGAAGACATTATAAGGCAGTGGGGGGTCATTATAAGATAGTGGGGGACAAAATAAGGTAGTGAGGGACATTATAGGGCAGTGGGGGACAATATATGGCAGTGGGGGACATTATAAGGCAGTGGGGGACATTATAAGGCAGTGGAAGATATTATAAGGCAGTGGAAGACATTATAAGGCAGTGGGGGTCATTATAAGGTAGTGGGGGTCATTATAAGGTAGTGGGGGACATTATAAGGCAGTGGGGGCATTATAGGGCAGTGGGGGACATTATAAGGCAGTGGGGGACATTATAAAGCAGTGAGGGACATTATAGGGCAGTGGGGGACAGTATAGTGCAGTGGGGGACATTACAGGTCAGTGGGGGACATTATAGGGCAGTGGGGGACAGTATAGTGCAGTGGGGGACATTATAGGACAGTGTGGGACATTATAGGGCAGTGGGGGACATGATAAGGCAGTGGGGGACATTATAAGGCAGTGGGGGACATTATAGGGACGTTGGGGACATTATAGGGCAGTGGGGGACATTATAATGCAGTAGGGGACATTATAAGGCAGTGGAAGACATTATAGGGCAATGGAGGACATAAGGCAGTGGAGGGCATTATAAGGCAGTGGAAGACATTATAGGGAAGTAGGGGACATTATAAGGCAGTAGGGAACATTATAGGGCAATGGGGACATTATAAGGCAGTGGGGGACATTATAGGACAATGGGGGACATAAGGCAGTGGAGGACATTATAGGGCAGTAGGGACATTATAAGGCAGTGGAAGACATTATAGGGAAGTGGGGGACATTATAAGGCAGTGGGGAACATTATAGGGCAGTGGGGACATTATAAAGCAGAGGGGGACATTATAAGGCAGTGGGGGACATAATAAGGCAAGTGGGACATTATAGGGTAATAGGGGACATGATGAAGAAAATTGGGGCATTATAGGTCAGTGGGGGACATTATGAAAGAAATTGGGACATTATACGGTAATGGGGGACATTATAAGGCATCAAGGATTGTGTAAGGCAGCATAGTATAATGAGGAGTGTGGGGGGGATTTATACAGGGATTTAGTGTGGGGGAGATATTATAGAAAGGGCAAATTTTGGGGGGCATTGTGGAAAGGGGCACTTTGTGGGGCTATTTTGGACAGCAGCAGTGTGTGGGGGGATATTTTGTGCAGGAAGCAATTAACAACCCTTCTGATTCCACTTGTTTCCCCAGACATTATTAAATAAAAAGGGCCAGGATGAGGGACATAATTACTATATGGGGCCAGAATGAGGGACATACATTATTAGTTTATGGTGGCACGTGGGGCATAATTACTGTAGGGGCAAATTAGGGGACATTATTACTGATGAAATATAAATTAATTTTGAGGATACTGTCTCCAATGGGGGAACAAGAGTCTGATGTAGTGTAGAAAAGTGTAGAATGTGCTCTGGGAGTGATCGACTATAGGTGACCGTTATTTTCTCTAGAGTCGCGTCATAGCAGGAAGAAGTGATGGCGGTCAGTGCCGGATGAAGAGAAAATGTGAAGATGAATAACGTCAGCTAGAGACGTCACTGGTAAGTCAGTGTGTTACATGTACACACACACGCACACACACTATACTGTACACTGTATACAGAGCTCCTGTGTATAATGGCACTAGTGAGCACTGTATTATCTATACACTATATACAGAGCTCCTGTGTATTATGGCACTGATGGTAATATTAGTGTTATTAGCATTGTAGTTTTTATTCATGATCATTATTGTAGTTTTATATGTCCTTGTGTGGTAGTGATATTTCATCTGGTCATATTGTACTGATATTTGTCTCATGTGTGTTATTATTTGGTCATTATGTGGTGGGGTTATAGTGTCACAGTATTTCTCCCTTGTATGTGGTTGTATTCGGTCACTATGTGGTCTGACTATGGTGTGGCGGTATTACTCTGGTATGTGGTTGCTTTTGATCACTATGTGTTGGTAGTATGTTTTCTGGTCATAGTGTGGCAGTATTTTTCTATTATATGTGGCTGTATTTGGTCACTGTTTGGTGGTAATATGTGGTCTGGTCACGGTGTGGTGGTATTTCTCCCTGTATGTGGCTGTATTTGGTCACTGTTTGGTGGTAATATGTGGTCTGGTCACGGTGTGGCGGTATTTCTCTCTTGTATGTGCTATTATTGCTCTTGGTATAGTGGATTGTGTTGTGTATGGAGGTCACTTTTTCTCTCTATAAGGGGGAGATTATTTCCAATAGAAATTAAATACTTAAACATTTAACCCCTCCCTGTCCTGTGACTATTACACTGCAGTAAATATGCACTTACAGATGTTCTCCAGTGAAAACAGGTAATAACCTTTACTAAGGCCACGTGCACTGCACACACTGACTATTCAGTGAGTTTTTTTTACCTCAGTATTTGAAGCCAAAACCAGAAGCAGTAAAATCAGAGAAAAAGTGTAAGAGAAACACAGCACCACTGCTGTATTTATCATCCACTCCTGGTTTTGACTACAAATACTGATGTAAGACACTGACCAAATACTGAACGTGTGAACGAGAACTCAGGGAAAGTGATATCTTATTCATCAGTGGGGAGTGGACCGATTGCTGGGACCTGCACTGATCGTGCAACTTTTATCCCCCATTACACTGGAGCTCGTGTCCGACTCGACCCCTGATCCATCCATTCCCTCAGTGGCTGCGAGCGCTGTGCTTGTTTTTATCTGGCTGCTCCATAGAGGATGAATGGATCTGCGGTCACACATCCCACCTGCCGCTGCAAAAAGTTCCCCATTTCTCCTATCGGTACGGTTTCCACTGATCAGGTTCCACCGATCAATAAGTTATCACCAACCTACCCTGTGAATCGGTGATAACTTGTTGTTACCAAAGACCCCATTACTGCAAACTATTATAATTGTACATCTCAGTTATGGTGCACAATATAGATGTGCAGGAGCCGCCTGTGTATACAGTCTTAGTACAGAAATTGACCAAAAAGTAAATAGACAGGAAAACCAAGACATGGCCCCTGTATAGCACACTCAAGGCATAGCGAAAGCAGGAGGACAAGAAGAGTAAAGTGCAAAAAAATATTTTATTAAATTATTAAGGAACAGCTGGCATAAAGGAGATCAGCAGCAATTTGAGCCGGTCGTGTAGAAAATAGTTGTAACAATGCAGATTACAAGTTAATATACACAGGGGTAGAGGCTGACAGTCTGGGTCCTACATAAGTCATGTAAAATTATTCAAATAGAGGCACCCCGGGTACAGAAAAAATGAATACAAGGGTTTGCAAGTCAATTAGTGTGTACAAAGAGTCGTACAAACCAGTGCTGAGTACATCATAATAGTAGAATTGCAAACTATAAGTTAATTTTCCATACGTAGAGACATAATATCACAAGGATCACAGAAATGCAATTCACAGGGATAATGGTACAAAGGGATATAAAGACTCCAAGTGGCAAGATAACATTATAGCTGCAAAACCATGTTTACAAAAAGGTACAGAGAATATCCACAGGGTGGTGCTAATGAGTGCCAAGTAAAGAACAATAGTAATGAGGAACCCCAGTTAAAGCAGCCAGACCCAAACAGTTAAATAAACATACCCATAAGGGTTACACAACAGGCCAAAGAAGCAGCGAGGAGGACCCCCTGGAGGAAGAGCCCCAAAGTATACCTTTCACGATCAAGATAATAAGATCATTTCATCAGGGGGAGATGAAATGATCTTATCTTGATCGTGAAACGTATACGTTGGGGCTCTTCCTCCAGGGGGTCCTCCTCGCTGCTTCTTTGGCCTGTTGTGTAACCCTTATGGGTATGTTTATTTAACTGTTTGGGTCTGGCTGTTTAACTGGGGTTCCTCATTACTATTGTTCTTTACTTGGCACTCATTAGCACCACCCTGTGGATATTCTCTGTACCTTTTTGTAAACATGGTTTTGCAGCTATAATGTTATCTTGCCACTTGGAGTCTTTATATCCCTTTGTACCATTATCCCTGTGAATTGCATTTCTGTGATCCTTGTGATATTATGTCTCTACGTATGGAAAATTAACTTAGAGTTTGCAATTCTACTATTATGATGTACTCAGCACTGGTTTGTACGACTCTTTGTGCACACTAATTGACTTGCAAACCCTTGTATTCATTTTTTCTGTTCCCGGGGTGCCTCTATTTGAATAATTTTACATGACTTATGTAGGACCCAGACTGTCAGCCTCTACCCCTGTGTATATTAACTTGTAATCTGCATTTTTACAACTATTTTCTACATAACCGGCTCAAATTGCTGCTGATCTCCTCTATGCCAGCTGTTCCTTAATAATTTAATAAAATATTTATTTGCACTTTACTCTTCTTGTCCTCCTGCTTTCGCTGTGTATACAGTCAAAGCAACACAATAATGGGGATAACGCTAATGGGTGTTTATATTTAGCTGTAGGGAGGGTCCCTGGAGTCAATTCCCCTGGTGGGTCCCAGACAGCCCAGTCCGACCTGCGTGCGCACACAGCCTTAAAGATTAAGATTAAAATATACTAATTGTTGCTGGCATTTTACACAGGACACTTCTGCTGAACATGGATACACTGCAGTTAGTTGTTAGTAACCGTTAAATAGGTAACCCAGTACTTAAACACCCCTTCTGAAGCCCTATGCTCCCCCTCCCCCTAATGAAAATAATAACACCTATACTCATTTTTGGTGCTGGCATTGTTTCACTGGTGTCAGCTCTGCCTCTCCCGGGGCTCACATGACATTATGTCACACAATCCCTGTGGAAAATCAGCACTGGCTTCACTTTATTCCCTGTTGGAAAAATCAGTACATCCAGTGGAAGTAAGAATTGCTGCTCTCTCATTTCCTGCCGATGTCAATTACATCTGTAGGAGGGAATAATGAGGCCAGCGCTGATTGGTCGCAGGGATTGTGAAACATAAAAATGTCATGTGAGCCCTGGGAGAGGCAGAGCCTGCACCACTGAAATGGTGTTATTTTTCCTTGGGGGGGTGTTGTCTGAAAACAGGAATTCAGAAAAGATTGTCTGAGTAGTGAGGAACAGTTTTAAGAAGAATAAAAAGGTCGTGAGGATGCTCTTAAAAAATTCACTAGACTGGGCAAGTTATAGGTGTTATCCACTACCTGGACAATGCCTTTTTCAAATAAGGTTACCTCCCTTGTAAAATAACAACGACATATACTCACGTTGTACAGAGAGAGAAACAGAGACAGACAGGGAATGAGAGCGACTGTCAGGGAATGAGAGAGACTGACAGGGAATGGGAGAGACTGACACACAGGGAATGAGAGAGACTGACAGGGAATGGGAGAGACTGACAAGGAATGAGAGAGACAGACAGGGAATGAGAGAGACTGACACACAGGGAATGAGAGAGACTGACACACAGGGAATGGGAGAGACTGACAGGGAATGGGAGAGACAGACAGGGAATGAGAGAGACAGACACACAGGGAATGAGAGAGACAGACAGGGAATGAGAGAGACAGACAGGGAATGAGAGAGACAGACAGGGAATGAGAGAGACTGTCAGGGAATGAGAGAGACTCACAGGGAATGGGAGAGACTGACACACAGGGAATGAGAGACACAGACAGGGAATGAGAGAGACTGACAGAGACAGACAGGCTACATGCAGTTGCACACACTATACATTACTAGATCTTGCAGTTCCTGATCGGTGCAGAGCAGGAGAAGAGCCACTGGGACCTGCACGGAGGCTGCAGCAGCTGAACAACAGAACCTGCCACTTCACTGGTCAAGTGATCAGGCACCTGATTAGTCAGATGACCTGATAGGTCTTTCACCTCAGCCTCCATTCTGGTCCAGTACATTTCCTCCCCTGCACCGATCACATAGATCAGTGCAGGAAGTGAGAGGGCAGCTCTCTGTGAGTGACCCGTCGGCAGGACTTAAGCCACATATCAAATGCCGTCTTCCCCTGTTCCAGCCCGCAAGCTGCATAGTGACATCAGCAGCTGCAGCCTCACAAAAGTCACAGTGCAGGTGGACTGCTACTAAAGGAGCCAGCTGCCCTGCAGTCTTAAATAGCTGCTGGGGGACCGGTCCCAGAGGAAAATGCCATGCCGTCCCACCCCGCCTCTGATAAAAGAGCTGCATGTGCATCTTTGGAGTGAGTGAGCGAGCGGCCCACTGCAGGCACTGGCCCATCTGGCATTTGCCAGAACTGCCCTATGGCCATTCCGGCCTTGGTTGGGAGGTATGTAGTATGTTACATATAGTATACAGGATAATATCTGACTGCTGCATGATATACGATGACTACAGACATCAGATGTCATACAGCGGTCACATACTGTATTCTCCTGTATACTGGATGTGGTATTCTCTGTGCACAGACTTCCAATGTATTATGCAGGATAATATGTGACTGATATCTCATACACTTTTACCTTTTCTCATTGATGCATTGTTGTGGAATACAAGTGTACATTGGTGACTTAGTTGATTATGTTTGATAAAGAACACATAAAAGTCATTCAGAGGCTAGCAATGTAGTACGCCTATACTCATGTGTGACAACCTTACTCCAAGTATATGCTTTTGATAAAGAGTGTAGAAAAGCACATCGTATCGGCTTTACTGCACTTGTAACATACTCTATATATCCGGATTAAGAATAGCGGAATGTAAGCTTAGGTATACTGTATCTACCCACTGCAATCTATGGCTCTGCAAACTTTTCAATTCATTTTCTGTGCTTTTGGCTGATGCTGGGATTGTAATGTGTACAACCAGTGGCGTAACTTGACGCTCATGGACCAACGCAAAAGATAAAATGATTCCCCCAATTGTTGCACGTCTTTAATAGCATTGGTATTTTCATATAGGACAAAGGGATTTTTTTGCCCCCTTAGGCTCCAGGGCCCGGGTGCAATAGAAACCCCTGCACCTATTGTAGTTACACGACTGTGGACAACCCCTAGGGAAATCTGCACCACATTTATACATGTAACCAAGTCTACTAGAAAGAAAGGATATGACTGTTGTCAATTATATTCTGCTTTAAAGGGAATCTGTCAGTAAGATCAACCTTCCTGAGCCGTCTATATGGGCATGAAGGTCATGGAAAGCTGAATAAAATGACACCTCGATAAGTGCGATCTGATGTCTTATTCCAGAGAAATCCACAAATTTCTCATATGTAAATGAGCTGTTCCAGGTTATGGGATGGATACTGATGAGTATAAGAGTCTGCCTCCAAAGATTATTTTTAATAAAAGGAGTTACCAGCATGAGACATGTAGATATCACAGTAGAAGTTCAAGTGACCTTTGTGGTTTTACAAACACATTAGCAGCTGCAGCTGTCACAGCTCTGCTGTATTGTAACTATATTGTAACACTGCCGGCCTATGAGATGGAAGGTGAAGTCTTGAGAGAAACCTGCAGATGCCTGTGAGATGAAAGGTGAAGTCTTGAGAGGACCCTGCAGATGCCTGTGAGATGGAAGGTGAAGTCTTGAGAGGAACCTGCAGATGCCTGTGAGATGGAAGATGAAGTCTTGAGAGGAACTTGCAGATGCCTGTGAGATGGAAGGTGAAGTCTTGAGAGGAACCTGCAGACGTGTCAGTTATAATCACACACAGCTCTACAGTGAGATCAGGAGAGCAAAGAGCGGCCATGAGACATCACATTGGTAATGTTCCCAGACAGTGCAGGGAGACAGCAGGACCACAGTGGCCATACTGTCTTAGTGCTGCAGCACTCACAGCTTTGTTGTATTGTAACAATATTATAACACTGTCTGACTGTGAGATGGAGGCTGAAGCTGAGAAGACCCTACAGATGTGTCAGTTATAATCACACACAGCTCTGCATTGAGATCAGGAGAACAGGGAGCGGCCATCACACATCACACTGGTAATGTCCCCTTTTATTTAAAACAAGTTCTGGAGGCAGATTCTCCTGCAGATCAGTGTCCGGCCCATAGCCTGGAACAGCTCATTTACATACAGTACAGACCAAAAGTTTTGACACACCTTCTCATCTCTAGAACAACTGTTAAGAGGAGACTTTGTGCAGCAGGCCTTCATGGTAAAATAGCTGCTAGGAAACCACTGCTAACAGGCAACAAGCAGAAGAGACTTGTTTAAGCTAAAGAATACAAGGAATGGACATTAGACCAGTGTAAATCTGTACTTTAGTCTGAGGAGTCCAAATTTGAGATCTTTGGATCCAACCACCGTGTCTTTGTAGAAAAGGTGAACGGATGAACTCTACATGGATGGTTCCCACCGTGAAGCATGGAGGAGGAGGTGTGATGTTGTGGGGGTGCTTTGCTGGTGACACTGTTGGGGATTTATTCAAAATTGAAGGCATACAGAACCAGCATGCCTATCACAGCATCTTGCAGTGGTGTGCTATTCCATCCGGTGTGCGTTTAGTTGAACCATCATTTATTTTTCAACAGGACAATGACCACAAACACACCTCCAGGCTGTGTAAAGGCTATTTGACTAAGAATGAGAGTGATGCGATGCTACGCCAGATGACCTGGCCTCCACAGTCACCAGACCTGAACCCAATCGAGATGGTTTGGGGTGAGCTGGACCGCAGAGTGAAGGCAAAAGGGCCAACAAGTGCTAAGCATCTCTGGGAACTCCTTCCAGACTGTTGGAAGACCATTTCCGGTGATTACCTCTTGAAGCTCATCAAGAGAATGCCAAGAGTGTGCAAAGTAGTAATCAAAGCAAAAGGTGGCTACTTTGAAGAACCTAGAATATAAGACATATTTTCAGTTGTTTCACACTTGAAGTATTTTGTTCCACATGTTTTAATTCATAGTTTTGATGCCTTCAATGTGAATCTACAATTTTCAGACTCCTGAAAATAAATAAAACTCTTTGAATGAGAAGGTGTGTCCAAACTTTTGGTAAAAGGTAAAAGAAGATACCAACTGACTGAGCTGCAGCACGTGCTGGCTGGCTATGGAGGGGCCAGGAAAGTGCCCCAGTGCTGACCCCAAGGCTCACTCTCCCTGAGGAGAGAAGAGTACTGGACCATACCGGAGGAGGAGGGTGAGTGACAGGCTGCTGCGGCCTGTAACGCGACACATGGAGGCATCGTGTAACGCCGGCGGTAGCAGCACGGAGCGGAGACAATACCCCCCGGCATTTTCTACAATTTCATAATGCAGATGGTACTTTATTAAAAGTCAGGGGAATTGATGTAATTGACTTGGGGATTAGAGGTGGCAATCTCAGTAAGCGTCTTGCACAACTTGAGACCAGGTGGATATGGATACTGTCCACTATATATCCATCTGGTCCCAACGAAAATATTAGCTTTGTTCCGTATCTTTAGGATACATATATCCTTTCTTCTTGTTTTGGTGTTACAAATTTTAATTTTTTTTATTTATTTTATTTTTTATAGGTTGGTAGCATATCAATAACATCTAGCTATGATCTGATTGATGAAGTCTGTATGGGATCCTATCCATGAGTCGGATGAACATGATAAGACCAATGACATATTGTCATCTTTATGATGTGATGGATTTTTGTGCATATTGAGAATATGAGTTTTTCGTATATGAAATTTATTATCATTATTATGTATTTTTCATAAATTATATATATAGAATTCTGTATGAATATATGGTCGTATATAGATGTACATGTCTATCATAGTCCTATATATGTTCTACTTTCTTCTACTATTAACAATGGCTAATGAGATACATGGAAATCGCATTATAAATATGATTAACTATAAATTATGGTATCTTTTTGGCCATTATATGATGATTGACCCGTATACTTCATACGCCTTTTTCAATCTGTGTGTCTATGACTTGTACGCATGCGCGCCGATGTCCCTCCGTCACCCTCCGACTTCCGTATCTATATGGGTGGGGAAGTGCCAGATCATGTGATGTGATCGGCCTTCCCTAAACATGACGCGGCAGCCGGTTGTTGTCGGGGGTTACTATGGCGACGCATGCGTCATCAATTAGATCATTACTCACCGATTGGTGCGTGGAAGCTTAAATACCTACACTTACCACCTGTATACTGCCCCAAGACGAAGGCGTGTGCCGAAACACGTGTAGGGTGTCCTGTGTACCCGGCTGCATTCTGACCTGCCATGAATCCTGAATCATAGTATTAGGTAAAATTCTTGTTGGCTTTTCATTTAGGTGTCGCCTTTATTTACATATGGGAGATTATTATCGCAGTCCCGTGCCCTCTGACTAAACATCTTGATTGTTTGGATATATCCTCTGGGGAACCTTATAGTACCTTTATAATGATATACATATGATCTATCTTTTGTACTGTTACATCTGTGAAACCCCTATAGAATTGGTAAATGTTAGTTCAATATCTATTGAACGACACAGAAAGTAACATAGCCTAACTATGGCAAATCGTATAGTCATTTGAATATACCCGGGTATTTATGTACTTTTTATGGTGTTTTTCCCCCTCACTTGTTCAATAAAATATTATATTTACACTTACTGGACATTTTTTATCGTGTTGCTCTTGCTTGTTGACGGAGCGGAGGCAGTAGGCGAGCACCGGGGGTGCCCGCCTTTGACTAATTGGTTATTGTGACCATTGGTCTTGGTCGAACCTGACGGCAACTGAGCAAATCTGCTGCCTTATAGGCTGGGGAGGAAGGAACTATAATAAGCATGCCCCCTTGTCTGCTGACAGACCGCTATTATAACAACAATCCCGACACTACAGCTTTGTTTACTGTCTGACTTATATTCTCTCTTCATTTTAACAAAGAGCAACACCAAGACACAGTCTACGATATATCAAACAAAAATAATTTTTATCAACACTAACTATTCAACAACAATCGGTAACCAGAATGGCATCTCTCCATTAACCAAAACCATACGACAAAAACGTCACAAATTCCTAAACCAGAATTATCTGGAGGGACATCACAAACTGCAAAGAGAGAAACACAACTATCATATCTGTCCAAGTTACAAGCCAATCTTGGAAAAGAGACACAAGCTAAGCGGGATGATTCATGGTTAGATGATCGGGAGCCATCGGTCAAAGACTCAACGGCCTTTGACCAGGGGATGCCAGACAAAAAAGGAAAGAACTTGAGAGTAAGTCTAACACAGAATTGGACTCAGATACTGAAAGCGATTCTTCACCTAACACGAGTCCCCTAAAACAACGTCCCAGGAAGGAAAATATAATTATATCTCCTGAAGAAAATATTAAACAGAAGACAGCAACCATGGAATTATTCACCCCAGAAGGGTTTCTGAGTATATTGGAAAAAATTACAAATCGCTTTGAAGCTACCTTGAACAAAAGATTTGACGAGCTTAAAATCTCATTAGACTCCATCACTTTCAGAATGGATTCTGTTGAAACTGAAATAATAGACCTCACCTAAAATACAAAAAATATAACAAAAGAACAGAAGAGCATGCAGGAGGAAATAAAAAACCGAAAACTCAAATTGGCGGACCAAGAGAACAGGAACCGACGGAACAACGTCAAGTTTAGAGGAATCCCTGAGTTCATTAAAAATGAGGAGTTACAGCCCTATATCAAAAAGCTACTCAAAACAGTCATACCCTCCTCCACGGACCTGGATCTAGTAATTGATAGAGCCCATTGTCTCCCCTGACCAAAGTTCTTAAAAGAAGAAATAACAAGGGACATCATAATAAGGATCCATTTCTTCCATGTTAAGGAGCAGCTAATGGAATATCTTAGGACGAACCGGAAACTCCCAAAGCCTTATGAAAACATTCAGGTATTTTCAGACTTTTCCAAGGAAACCCTGAATCAAAGAAGAGCTCTTTGAAACATAACCAAGGTACTGTGACAGAAAAAATTCTATATACAGTGGCATGCAAAAGTTTGAGCACCCCTGGTCAAGTTTACTGATATTCTGAACAATTAAGCAAGTTGAAGATGAAATTATCTGTAAAAGCCATAAAGTTAATGATAACACATATCCTCTGCATTTTAGACAAAAAAAATATATATATTTTTTACATTTTTAAATTCACAACAAAAAATAAAGTTGGCCAATGCAAAATATTGGGTACCCTGCATGGTTAGTACCCTGCAGCACCCCCTTTGGCAAGTATCAAAGCTTGTAAATGTTTTTTGTAGCCAGCCAAGAGTCTTTCAATTCTTGTTTGAGGGATTTTCAGGCTTTCTTCCTTGGAAAAGTCTTCTTGTTCTGTAAGATTCCTGGGTCCTCTTGCATGCACTGCTCTTTTGCGGTCTAGCCACAGATTTTCAATGATATTTAGATCAGGGGACTGTGAGGGCCATTGTAAAACCTTCAGCTTGTACCTTTTGACATAGGCTAATGTGGATTTTGAATTGTGTTTAGGATCCTTATCCATTTGTAGAAGTCATCCTCTTTTCAACTTGAGCTTTTTTACAGATGATGTTATGTTTACTTGAAGAATTTGTTAAACTTTAATTGAATCCATTCTTCCCTCTACCCATGAAATGTTCCCAGTGCCATTGGATATAACACAACCCAAAGCATGATTAATCCACCCCCATGCTTAATGGTTGGCGAGATGTTCTTGTCATGATATTCTGTCTCCTTTTTTTCCCCAAACATTTGGTTTGATCATTGTGGCCAAGGAGTTCTATTTTAACCTCATCAGTTAACACGACTTGTTTCCAAATTACATCAGTCTTGTTTAGATGTTATTTTGCATACTTCGGATGCTAAATTTTACGGTTAGGATGCAGGAGAGGTTTTCTTCAGATGACTCTTCCATGAAGGCCATTTTTCTGTAGGTGTCTCTGAACAGTAGAACAATGTACCACAACTCCAGAGTCGGCTAAATCTTCCTGAAGGACTTTTGCAGTGAAGTGAAGGTTCTGATTTGCCACTCTAGCAATCCTACGAGCAGATCTCACAGAACTTTTTCTTGGTTTTCCAGACCTTATCCTGAACTCCACTGTTTCTGTAAGTGCCATTTCTGAATTACTTTTCGAACTGAAGAAAGGGCAACATGAAAATGCTTTGCTATTTTCTTCTAGCTTTCTTCTGCTTTGTGGGCCTTCACCATTTTGATTTTCAGAGTGCTAGGCAGCTGTTTGGAAAAACCCATGGCTGTTTTATTTGCATAAGGTTAGAGGAAGCTGGGTTTTTATAAAGCTGTGAAATTTGCATCACCTGCCCTTTCCTAACTATGATAGTGAACAAGCCACAAACCTAACAGGCTAATTAAGGTCTGAAATGATAGTCAAAGTTATCTGAGCACACAAATCTCCAAGGGTGTTCAAACTTTTGCATTGACCCATTTTCATTTTTGTAGTTTTTAAAATGTTAAAGATGAAAATATTTTTTTTTGGGTTTGTACCTAAAATATAAAGGAAATGTGTCATCTTTAACTTTATGCCTTTGAGAGATCATTTCATTTTCAACTTGATTAACTGTTCACAATAACAGTAATTTTGACCAGTGGTGCTCAAACTTCTGCATAGCACTGTAGGTGGGGTTTCCCCACCAAGATAATCCTCACTCATCAAGGGAAAGTGGTCACCATCACATATCCAAAACAAGGCACCAAAACTCTTAGAGAACTAAAAAATACTCACTTCATAATGTGGATTACAATTTAATACCCATACTGGATTTGCCTTTTGGATTACAGTATTCCACTACAATGGTTCGACTTTTACCAATCTGATCACAAACACACTAACTGGACTCTCCTTATGAATCTATAATACTCCACTACAAGAGTTCTACTTGTATCACTTGTGAACTGATGATTCGTGGAAGTTATAGACTTTGCCCCAGAAGGAGTCTCGAAATAGTGTACCGGATGTACCATGTTTTTTCATTTGTGTGCCTTATTGTTGAACTTTTTCGGTTTGAGGCTATCACAGGCTCGGGGCAGCCATCCTTTTTTCAGAAACGTGAAGCCGTATGTAAGCTTCACTTACATGTTTGTATTAATCTCTTGTATTCTTTCAGATGGACTAAAACATGCACTTGCTCAATGTCTAATTCATTTAATTGCTTGTTAATGATAAGTTTGTGTAATCTTGATGACTTAATGTACAGCAAGGTAAAAAACAAAAATGTCGATTAGATTCATGTCATACAACCTCAACGGGCTAAATAGTATATATAAAAGCGGTATATGTTGTGGAAGGAAGTAAAAAATGTTAACGCTGACATTGTAGGGATCCAAGAATCCAAATTTGCCAACGATCATATACCTAAATTTTCCCATAAGAATTTCCCGCACATTTTTCATTTCACAAAAAAGAAAGCAGGAACTATAAATATGATTAAAGATTCAGTTTCTTTTGAAAAAAATTCAAATATTTCACATGAAAAATGGTAGATTTGTCATCCTAATTTGTAAAATCAATAGCGCTATCTTTACTATAGTCAATATTTACGCACCCAATAAGGGACAAACAAGATTTTTAAACAAATTGATAAAATTAGTTAAAGAAAATATGAACGGTAACCTAGTTTTGTTTGGAGACCTTAATATCATACCAAATGCAACCCTAGATACATCAGCCAAAACGAGAGGTCGTATTCAGGTCTTGGATCCCTTGCTCCAAAAAGAAGTGCTGTATGACGCATTTAGATGTCTTAATTCTTCATCAGTTGAGTACACGCACTATTCTGATAGACATAAAACCTTTTCAAGAATAGATCTTGTAATTACTAATATCTTCACCCTCCCTAAATTCAAATCAATAAGCATTGAAAAGAGAACATGGTCAGACCATGCACCCCTTCTCTTTAATGTGAAAATCGGCCCATATGATCATTCTAAAAACTATGGAGAAATAATTCATATTTATATTATCACCCTCAAAATAAAAGTTGTGGAGGAGGCTATTGTGAATTACTTTCTGGAAAATGATAGAGATAATATCTCTGTATTCCCATTATGGAATGCTCATAAGGCGGTGCTGCGGGGTGTCCTCATACAACTAAATAGCAGGTTGAAAAAGGAGAATAGAAAAAAGTCGAAGCAATTTCAAAAGGATAGGAGAGTTAGAAGAAGAACTCCTTAACAGTTCCCAAAGCAATGCTTATGTAGAGATACTGCAAAAAAAAAGAATCGAATTCAAAGAAGCTCTTACAGAGGAGTACGATAAAGTAATGCGATCTGTGAAAGAAAATCACTGAAACAATAGACCACCAAAAGTGTTCGCAAATAAATTGAAACAACAAAGGAATTAAGTTAGAGTTCTGCAGGTTCGTAATAGTTTAAAACAGATCTGCAAACACCCAAAGGACATCTCGGAAGCATTCACTGAGTATTACAGTAAACTTTACAATCTCCCGAGAGCCTCTTCTACACCTCAACCATCGGAAAAAATTATTAATAATTACTTGGATAAGTTACAACTCCTAACTAAACTCTCGTTACAAAGACTCAGAGGTACTCTCCATAGTTAAATCTTTAACACTGGGCAAGTCACCTGGGCCAGACGGCCTTCAAAATGAATATTTCAAAATTTTTGCAAATTATTTGACTCCATACCTTACTAAACTAGCAAATACAATTGCATATGAAGGTAAGATCACCAATGAGATGTTGGAGGCTACTATAACAGTGCTTCCCAAGGGGAAGGGGGACCCCGAGAATGTGGCCAATTTCAGACCAATTTCCCTACTGAACTCAGATACTAAAATCATTGCAAAACTAATAGCAACGAGACTACAAAAATTCATCCCAAACCTAATCAATAGCGATCAGGTTGGATTTGTGAGTGGGACGGGAACATCAGATGGAACAAGGAGAACTCTAAATGTAATGTCTCATATAGAGAAAAATAAAATTTCATCGGTCGTGGTAACATTGGACATGGAGAAGGCATTTGACAGGGTGGAGTGTAACTTCTTATTCGTGACCTTGAGGAAATTTGGCCTCAAGGGTCAGATATATAACTCAATTTGTGCACTGTACTCGTCACCTACGGCAAAGGTTAATGTAAATAGTTTTCTATCTGTAAAATTTGCATTATCTAATGGGACAAGGCAGGGGTGTCCCCTCTCCCCGACCTTATTTGCATTGTATATTGAGCCTTTAGCAGTGTCTATAAGACTTGATCCGGGGTTTGGGGGTATATCTCTGAACTTGACAGTACAAAATTTCCCTATTCGCAGACGAAATCCACGCCTTTTACAATTTGCAGGCATAATAAAGGTTGACCCCCGGACTGTAGGAGGCGACATCCATCGCCTCCTACTTCAGAAACAGTCCAGACTCATTACGGACTTAAAACCTCTAGGCCCTCTGGGCATGAACGATAAAAATGACTTATCCGTCTTTTTATAATAAATCCAGACTGTATTTTCCTGATAAAATTTAAGATAATATTTTTTCTATATATATTTAAAACTGTTTCCAGAAAAACTTTTATACCTACCTGCAATGTATATTTTTGATTGCCCACTTTTGTATTTGCAACTGCTGTTGTTATTTAAATACATGAAATGTTTTTAATCACTTGATGACGCAAGATCCGCATTACCCTTAATAGGGAGACGGATCTTGGGTCTCATCTCACTGGACCCGTGGAAGCACTAAGGTGCGAAACGGTTCACCATCGTCCGGCGTTGTGACAGTGTCCTCACCCTCCCCCACCACCTGTACCCCTTGGTGTGAATATTGAATAAATCTACCATTTGGATGCCATTGAGTGCCACCTGTTTTCCGTCTTTGCTGGACCTGTAAACAGTTTTCTATCTGCAAAATTTGCATTATCTAATGGGACCAGGCAGAGGTGTCCCCTCTCCCCGACCTTATTTGCATTGTATATTGAGCCTTTAAGCAGTGTCTATAAGACTTGATCCGGGGTTTGGGGATATATCTCTGAACTTGAAACAGTACAAAATTTCCCTATTCGCGGACGACATTCTGCTCACCCTGTCAGATCCTCTCTGCACCATCAGGAATTTAACTAAAACATTGGATGCATTTGCGTCGTGTCGCTATATAAGATTAACCTAGCTAAATCCCAGCTGATGGGATATTTCCTAGATCAAGAAATTCAGGATGGGATCAAATTAAAATCAGGTTTCTCTGACAATGTAAGTCAACTTCTTTACCTGGGAATTATTTTAACAAATTCTATAAGGAAAATAATTCAACACAATATGACATCACTCTATAAAACCATTTAGCAGAATGTCTTGTCGTTATCAAAGGCGGATATCACTTGGTTAGGGAAAATAACGGCTTATAAGATGATAGTACTACCCAAAATTATTTGTGCAGATCTATCCCACTGGTTATTCCAAAATTATGGTTCCAGAAACTACAGAAGCAACTTGTTACCTTTACATAGAATTATAAGAAACCCAGAATAGCACAAACCATACTAACAAAACATAAAAAGAATGGGGGTCTAGGACTCCCGAACCTGTATGCTTATTACCTAGCTTTTAAGCTTAGTCAGAGTTCATTTATTAAAAGCCATAACTCAGCATGGAAAGCAATAGCGAGAATAATGATCAATAACAGACTCATGGAGGGTATTGTGTTGGCACACTTAGCGAATCCAACAAAAGTTTTACCAAAGAATCCCCTTCTTAAAGCCACTATAACAGCCTGTAAACAACTTGCTTAAAGTTCTAAAAATGAAGGAACCCTAACAAGGCCAAGGAATGTCCCCTTGAAGACTCTAGAGCTATTGATACCAAACCTCAATCTCTCCAAATGGATAGAAGCAGGTATAACAAATCTATTAGCTATAATAGCCAATGATACCCTTATTCCCTTCATGGAAATACAGCAAAAATATAATATTCCCACAATAGAAAAACGATGGTGGACACAAATCAGCAACTTTCTCTTGTTTTAATCTACCATCTAATGTTGTTAATTTAATAAATCAACCATCTAGTTCAATTTTTTGGAGAACCAACAATATCTATCAGTTATTTAGTGACGAGCACAAACAAATGAAAGACCACAACATTATTACTGCTTGGGAAAAAGAATTGCAAGTCACCATTGAGCCTGATCAACTATTTAAAGCCTTAAAAATAACATATACAAACTCCTCCTGTATAACTCTGCAGGAGACACACTATAAGGTGTACACCAGATGGTATCTAACACCACAAAAACTAAATATCATGTACCCCACAAAGTCACCAGATTGTTGGAGGGGTTGTGGTGGAATTGGCAGCCTAGCCCATATTTTCTGGAGCTCCAACCACATGAAAAACTTTTGGAGGGACGTTGAGGGACTAATTTCAAAGGTAACTCACCTAAACCTCACCCTGGACCCCCAGATGGTCTTATTATCGATAAGAATTGAAGCATTGACCAGTAGATACAGACACCTGATATGTCACATTATTTTAACATCAAAATTGTTAATTGCAGCCAAATGGAGAAAATCCAGCCCCACCAGGAATAGGTGGCCCTATAGAAAGAGTGTCCCTGCATAATTCCTATGAGTTCATCCTAGCATTGAGAAGTAACCAGATAGGGAAATATAACTCCAGATGGGGACCTTGGATCAGCAACTTGACAAGGACACCTAAAGCATAGCCGGCTGACGACAAGAACAACCTATATAATTGACAACACGTCATGAATATAAAGTGTAGACAGCAGTGTAAACAGATGGCAGAAACTACAAATGATAAGTTGGCAATGAGTAAAAAAATTAATGTAGGATAAACCGTCACCTGTTCTACTTGGTTTTCTCCCCAGAACTTCCCCAGTTCCCCTATAACTGCCCCATCTATGCCCCCCAGGTATTTTACATTAAGTATTAAACTCTGTAACTTTTAGTTGTGGAATGCGAGCACAGATGATATGTATTGATCTCATTTAGTAAGATGCAAATCAGTGATTTACTGTGTTATAATTTTTTAAAACAGTAAAATATACATTTCCACCGCACATTGTAGAAGCAAAACAAAGACAATGAGATGATACAACTGCATTTAGATTTTTTCACATTCCTCAAAGTAATTCAAATCTACAACTTGTCCCAAACCCCCCAAACCCTTATAGGTCTATTTTACAGAAAAGTAAAACATTCTTAAGACGCTTGGAGACAAGAAAGAGGTGAAATGTCCTCCAGATATGAATCTGGGGAGAAGCAATGATCAGAAAACGTCATTTCATGATTTCAGCCGCCCGCACTCTATAAATCACATATAACAAATATTTGCATTATTTTATTTTTACATTTCATATTACACAAGACAATATAATATTTCTATTACTTTCCTTAGTAATGACAAATAAGTTAGACAACAGATTTTGTGCATATGACCCTCTAGTTCCATATGTCCCATGGATATACATATACACAGACACACACATAGTGTATAGACCTGAGCAGCCCTGGTCTCCATGAGGGTCTTTCTTCTGGATCTTGACTGGTGGCTTCTTTTCTTCCACCTCAGAATCCAGGTTTCTCTTCTTGGCTCGTCTATTAAAGACGACGTCTTTCTCATGATGAATCCGTGGTTTGATGGACTTCACTGAGCTTGATAATTTTCTTCTCTTCCTCATTTGACTCTTGCATGACGTCTTCTCATCGGCCGATGAGTAGAAGGTACATGCTGGTCTCTTCTCTCTCTTCCTCCTCACAATCTCCTCCATTTTATCTGAATAATCGCTCTGCCCTGGTCCAGCAGACACAATCTCCTTCCTCTTCGCCAGTCTCCAACCGTCACTCTCAGCTTCCAACTGCCAACGCTATGACAATATTCTAATTGCCCTGGCCGCATGCATGGCACTGGTCATGTGACCAGTGACTGGCCAATGACGTTTCACTGTGCTATAGGCCTAGGTATTAGGTTAAACATAACAATTGCAACTTTTTTTTAATGTTATATATAAAATGGAAGTTTGTTTTCTTTCTTTTTAATAGTTTGCATAAAGTCAGGAAACATCTACATATAAATACAGATGGATCATGAGCTGGTTATTTAACCTATATTAGACCTGCATTTGAATAAAAGTGAGTCAAAAAGAGAAAAGAAATCCAAAAATTGATTATCTCTTTATTAACATGATACAAAAAACATCATTAAATTTACCACACGATTAGAGATGGGTATCAAAAAACAGTTCAAAATTAACCCCTTAAAAACATAGAAAAAAAATCCTGGAGCAGTGTGGTTAATAAGCTATTACATTCCAGTCTTAAAGGAGAACCTTAAAGACTGTCAGGTTGTCAATTTGGAATAACATGTTTGGTATATCTAATTGATTGTATAATTCTCTTTCTGACCACCTTTATATAATAGCTTATTAACCACACTGCTCCAGGATTTTTTTCTGTGTTTTTAAGGGGTTAATTTTTAACTGTGTTTTTTGATACCCATCTCTAATCATGTGGTAAATTTAATGATGTTTTTTGTATCATGTTAATAAAGATGTAATCAATTTTTGGATTTCTTTTGTCTTTTTGACAAACTTGTATTCAAATGCAGGTCTAATATAGGTTAAATATATTTAGTTTGGTAGATATGCATTCATAAAATATGGATTTCTATTTCCGTTTTTGGATGGATCATGAGCTGGTGCCTAGTTAGGGCACAAACCAACTAATACAATAATGTAATCACCATATTCTCATATTGATAACATAATAAACCAATTTAACAATCCCTCCCGTTCCCATAAATGTTCCTCCCATTTCTCCCCAGCACATTATAGTGGGAATTACCCTTTTCCATTTTGGCTATTTTCCGTTTTTTATTTTCGTTTTTTTCCTACCCTTTTTACAAGAAACATAACTTTTTTTATTTCTCCATCATCATTGCTTGTTTTTTGCAGTACGAGTTTTGCTTTTCAATGACACCATTTATTTTTTCATTTTATCATGTGGAAAGCAAGAAAATTATTCCAATTTCAGCAAAATTGCAAAAAAAATCCACAATTCTTTTTTATTTACAGCAATTATTATACGGTACAAATATAAATCTCCCAAAACACGGCCCCTCCTGCTGTTGGCTGAATTAAAGTGTTAAAAGTATCTTTCAGGAACTGAATAACTGTTTCCCTGAACTCTTGGATAAGAAAGTCATGGAACTCATAGGGTGTAGGGGGCGACATGACAGCCCGGAGGGTAGGGAGTAGAGATGAGCGAACTGGTCCCGGTTCGGCTCGAGGCCGGTTCGCCGAACGGGGGTCCCGTTCGAGTTCGGTTCGTCGAACGTTCGACGAACCGAACTCGAACGTATAGGCTAGAATGGGAGGCAATCACAAACACATAAAAATGCATGATAAATGTACACAAACAGTTAATAAACATTGCCATAACACTTACCGGTCCTCGCGATCCCTTCTGCACTCTGTCTCCTGCCGCTATTCCATCCGATGATCGCTGAATCCTCCCGGTGACCTGCACTGCCAGCAGAGATGCAGGACCTATCGTGACGTCAAAATAGCCATGTGACCAGTCACGTGGCTATTATCTCATTGGCTACAGACTGGTCACATGACTATGACACGTCATGTAGGACCTGCGAGTGCATCTCTCCGGTACACGGTGCACATATGTGTATCGCCGTGTACCGGCGACATGCTCTAGCACACGGTCGACTCCCCGTTCCGTTAGGGACCGGCTGACACAGCCGGTCATTAACAGAGATCACCGTTGCCATAGCAACGCAGTTAGCGGTGACGTCACCGCTAACCGCGGCTCCGAGAGCACCGTTGCTATGGTAACGCGTCTGTCAGCGTTACCGCTAGCAGCCAGCACTGATCACTCACGGAGTGAAGGCTGCACACTGCTTCCCGATTGTAGTGATGATTGTAGTGAGGATGGAGGTTCCCCAGCCCCAAGTGATGAGCTGGTGAACCTCATCCTCACTACAATCGTCACTACTACTACACTAGAAAGAAAGAAGACAGAAGAGCAGGATCGTGGAGGGCTGACAGGGGGTAATAAAGATGGAGTCTCTAATGTGTCTGTGTATTTATTTCTATTAAAGTATTTTTTCTCTGTGTGGTGTCTTTTTTTTAACCCTTTATTGGAGATTCTTAATGGCCGGGTCAAACGTGCCTGACATTAAGAATCTCTGGCTTAATACTGGCTGGTAAAACAAAGCCAGTATTAACTCATGATTACCCAACAAGCCACCCGGCTCCAGGGCTGTTGGAAGAGTTGGATACAGCGCCAGATGATGGCGCTTCTATGAGAGCGCCATTTTCTGGGACGGCTGCGGACTGAAATCCGCAGCAGATGCGCCCACAAACCTCGGGCTAACCTGTGCTGCGGATTCCAATCCCCAGCTGCCTAGTTGTACCCGGCTGGACACAAAAATGGGGCGAAGCCCACGTCATTTGTTTTTTAATTATTTCATGAAATAATTAAAAAAAACGGGCTTCCCTATATTTTTGGTTCCCAGCCGGGTACAAATAGGCAACTGGGGGTTGGAGGCAGCCCGTGGCTGCCAGCTGTACCTGGCTAGCATACAAAAATATGGCGAAGCCCACGTCATTTTTTTGGTGGGCAAAAAAATTCTGCATACAGTCCTGGATGGAGTATGCTGAGCCTTGTAGTTCTGCAGCTGCTGTCTGCTCTTCTCCATACAGACAGACAGCAGCTGCAGAACTACAAGGCTCAGCATACTCCATCCAGGACTGTATGCAGAAGTTTTTTGCCCCCTGAAAAAATTATGTGGGCTTCGCCATATTTTTGTATGCTAGCCAGGTACAGCAGGCAGGTACGGCTGCCCCCAACCCCCAGTTGCCTATTTGTACCCGGCTGGGAACCAAAAATAAAGGGAAGCCCTTTTTTTATTATTTCATGAATTTCATGAAATAATTAGAAAACAAATGACGTAGGCTTTGCCCCATTTTTGTGTCCAGCCAGGTACAACTAGGCAGCTGGGGATCTGAATCCGCACCACAGGTTGGCCTGAGCTTTCTGGGCCCCACTGCTGCGAATTGCAGTCTGCAGCCGCCTCAGAAAATGGCATTTTCATAGAAGCGCCATCTTCTGGCGCTGTATCCAACTCTTCCAGCACCTGCCTGCTATACCTGGCTAGCATACAAAAATATGGCGAAGCTCAAGTCCTTTTTTTGTAGTTTTTTGGCAAAATAAAAAATGCTTCCCTGGATTTTCCATTGCCAGTGAAGGTAACACCAAGCAGTGGGGGTTAGCAGCCAGTAGCTGCTTGGATTACCCTTAGCTAGCAATACAAAAAATGCAGCGGGAGCCCATATATATTTTTTTTTATTATTTATTTAAATAACTAAAAATAAAATGGGCTTCCCTGTATTTTGATTGCTGGACATCACAGTGCTGTAAAAATAAATCTGTAAAAAAATGACGTAGCGCTCCGCGGTATTTTTGATTCTCAGCGCAGATAAAGCAGACAGCTATGGGTTGCCACCCCCATCTGCCTGCCGTTACCTTGGTTGGCAATCAAAATACAGGGAAGCCCATTAATTTTTTCTATTTAAAAAATAGTTAAAAAAAAAAATGACGTTGGGTCCCCCCATTTTTGATAGCCAGCTAGGGTAAAGCAGACGGCTGTAGCCTGAAAACCACAGCTGGCAGCTTTACCGTGGGTTGGGGATCCAATGTGGAGGTCCCCTCAGGCTCTTTTTTATAATTATTTTATAAATATTAATAATTACACAATAAAAGTAGGGTCCCCCCCAAATTGGATCACCAGCCAAGGTAAAGCGGACAGCTGTGGTCTGGTATTCTCAGGGTGGGAAGGTCCATAGTTATTGGGCCTTCACAGCCTAAAAATAGCAGGCCGCAGGCACCCCAGACGTGGCGCATCCACTAGATGCGCCAATCCTGGCGCTTCACCCCAGCTCATCCCGTGCCCTGGTGCAGTGGCAAACGGGGTAATAAATCGGGTTGATACTAGCTGTAAAGTCACCTGAGATCAAGCCCAGCAGTTTGTGATGTCATGGCGTCTATTAGATACCCAACATCATAAACTGTCAGTACTAACAAAAACAAAAAATCGACAAAAGAAATTTATTTGAAAAAACAGTCCCCAAAACATTTCCTCTTTCACCAATTTATTGTAAGAAAAAAAATAAAGGGGTCCCACGACGACTCTGGACCATCTAGAATATGGGGGGAGACACTCAGGGAACGTATCCCCCATTTTCTAGGAGTGCGGACCCTTCATGTGAGGAGTGTGGGTGCAATGAATCTGCACTCACTCTCCCCGGGTCCACAGCAGCAGAGTCCATGTCGTAATGGTTGCTACCAAAGCTGCAATGCCCTGCTCATGAGGTAAGGGCATGCCTAATCAGGAGAACTACTGTAGAGGAAGCTCTGCTCACTGGTATATAGGTGCTCAGAGGTAATAATAGATAAAATTAGTGAGTAACCTCGGCACTCTATATCTCCCAGACTAAGTCAGTAAGTCACAATGGATAGTAATGCAAAATCACTCTTTATTGGTCCGTATTAAGAAATTTTTTTTTTATAAGCATATATGTTTTTGTCCAAAACAAGTTACAAATGACGTTTCGGCCTGAGCCTTCGTCAGATTGGACTTATCTGCATGTAATCATGAAAAATGACAATAATCAGTATCACATAAGAGTGAGAGAACAATAACATAAACTCGAACAATGTAGAGGTACAATTGGGATGCAGCAAAAAAATTGCAACACAGCAAGAAATGAAACACATGATACCAATGTCATAATACAGTACAAGGACAATATAGTAATGACAAATATGGGGTCAGAGTAGGCTTAGACAGCTCTGGTACGAAAGAGATGTAAATCATAAAGTAACATGTGCAGTAGTTGTAGAGCTACAGTATGCATGGCAGAGCTAATGGGTAGACCGACCATAGATAAAGAACGGAGAAAAAGTGGAGAAAAAGTGGAGAAAAAGTGGAGAAAAAGTGGAGAAAAAAATGGAGAAAAAGTGGAGAATAAATGGAGAAAAAGTGGAGAATAAGTGGAGAATAAGTGGAGAACAAAATGGAGAAAAAGTGGAGAAAAAGTGGAGAAAAAGTGGAGAAAAAGTGGAGAAAAAGTGGAGAAAAAGTGGAGAAAAAGTGGAGAAAAAGTGGAGAAAAAGTGGAGAAAAAGTGGAGAAAAAGTGGAGAAAAAAATGGAGAAAAAGTGGAGAAAAAGTGGAGAATAAATGGAGAAAAAGTGGAGAAAAAAGTGGAGAAAAAGTGGAGAATAAATGGAGAAAAAGTGGAGAAAAAGTGGAGAAAAAGTGGAGAAAAAGTGGAGAAAAAGTGGAGAATAAGTGGAGAATAAGTGGAGAAAAAAATGGAGAAAAAGTGGAGAAAAAGTGGAGAAAAAGTGGAGAATAAGTGGAGAATAAGTGGAGAATAAGTGGAGAAAAAGTGGAGAAAAAGTGGAGAAAAAAATGGAGAAAAAGTGGAGAAAAAGTGGAGAAAAAGTGGAGAAAAAGTGGAGAAAAAGTGGAGAAAAAAATGGAGAAAAAGTGGAGAAAAAGTGGAGAAAAAAATGGAGAAAAAGTGGAGAAAAAGTGGAGAAAAAGTGGAGAAAAAGTGGAGAAAAAGTGGAGAAAAAGTGGAGAAAAAGTGGAGAAAAAGTGGAGAAAAAGTGGAGAATAAATGGAGAAAAAAGTGGAGAAAAAGTGGAGAAAAAGTGGAGAAAAAGTGGAGAAAAAGTGGAGAAAAAGTGGAGAAAAAGTGGAGAATAAGTGGAGAATAAGTGGAGAATAAGTGGAGAAAAAAATGGAGAAAAAGTGGAGAAAAAAATGGAGAAAAAGTGGAGAAAAAGTGGAGAATAAATGGGGAAAAAGTGGAGAAAAAGTGGAGAAAAAGTGGAGAAAAAGTGGAGAATAAATGGAGAAAAAGTGGAGAAAAAGTGGAGAAAAAAATGAAGAAAAAGTGGAGAAAAAGTGGAGAATAAATGGGGAAAAAGTGGAGAAAAAGTGGAGAAAAAGTGGAGAAAAAGTGGAGAATAAATGGAGAAAAAAATGGAGAAAAAGTGGAGAAAAAGTGGAGAATAAGTGGAGAAAAAGTGGAGAAAAAGTGGAGAAAAAAATGGAGAAAAAGTGGAGAAAAAGTGGAGAAAAAGTGGAGAATAAATGGAGAAAAAGTGGAGAAAAAGTGGAGAAAAAGTGGAGAAAAAGTGGAGAATAAGTGGAGAATAAGTGGAGAAAAAAATGGAGAAAAAGTGGAGAAAAAGTGGAGAATAAATGGGGAAAAAGTGGAGAAAAAGTGGAGAAAAAAATGGAGAAAAAGTGGAGAAAAAGTGGAGAATAAGTGGAGAAAAAGTGGAGAAAAAGTGGAGAAAAAGTGGAGAAAAAGTGGAGAAAAAGTGGAGAAAAAAATGGAGAAAAAGTGGAGAAAAAGTGGAGAATAAATGGAGAAAAAAGTGGAGAAAAAGTGGAGAAAAAGTGGAGAAAAAGTGGAGAATAAATGGGGAAAAAGTGGAGAAAAAGTGGAGAAAAAATGGAGAAAAAGTGGAGAAAAAGTGGAGAATAAGTGGAGAAAAAGTGGAGAAAAAGTGGAGAAAAAGTGGAGAAAAAGTGGAGAAAAAGTGGAGAAAAAGTGGAGAAAAAGTGGAGAAAAAGTGGAGAAAAAGTGGAGAAAAAAATGGAGAAAAAGTGGAGAAAAAGTGGAGAATAAATGGAGAAAAAGTGGAGAAAAAGTGGAGAATAAGTGGAGAAAAAGTGGAGAAAAAGTGGAGAAAAAGTGGAGAAAAAGTGGAGAAAAAGTGGAGAATAAATGGGGAAAAAGTGGAGAAAAAGTGGAGAAAAAATGGAGAAAAAGTGGAGAAAAAGTGGAGAATAAGTGGAGAAAAAGTGGAGAAAAGGTGGAGAAAAAGTGGAGAAAAAGTGGAGAAAAAAATGGAGAAAAAGTGGAGAAAAAAATGGAGAAAAAGTGGAGAAAAAGTGGAGAAAAAAATGGAGAAAAAGTGGAGAAAAAGTGGAGAAAAGGTGGAGAAAAAGTGGAGAAAAAGTGGAGAAAAAGTGGAGAAAAAGTGGAGAAAAAAATGGAGAAAAAGTGGAGAAAAAAATGGAGAAAAAGTGGAGAAAAAGTGGAGAAAAAGTGGAGAAAAAAATGGAGAAAAAGTGGAGAAAAAGTGGAGAAAAGGTGGAGAAAAAGTGGAGAAAAAGTGGAGAATAAGTGGAGAGAAAGTGGAGAAAAAAATGGAGAAAAAGTGGAGAAAAAGTGGAGAATAAGTGGAGAAAAAGTGGAGAAAAAGTGGAGAAAAAGTGGAGAATAAGTGGAGAAAAAGTGGAGAAAAAGTGGAGAAAAAGTGGAGAAAAAGTGGAGAAAAAGTGGAGAAAAAGTGGAGAAAAAGTGGAGAAAAAGTGGAGAAAAAGTGGAGAATAAGTGGAGAAAAAGTGGAGAAAAAGTGGAGAAAAAAATGGAGAAAAAGTGGAGAAAAAGTGGAGAATAAATGGAGAAAAAAGTGGAGAAAAAGTGGAGAAAAAGTGGAGAAAAAGTGGAGAATAAGTGGAGAAAAAAATGGAGAAAAAGTGGAGAAAAAGTGGAGAATAAATGGGGAAAAAGTGGAGAAAAAGTGGAGAAAAAAATGGAGAAAAAGTGGAGAAAAAGTGGAGAAAAAGTGGAGAAAAAGTGGAGAAAAAAATGGAGAAAAAGTGGAGAAAAAGTGGAGAATAAATGGAGAAAAAGTGGAGAAAAAGTGGAGAAAAAGTGGAGAATAAGTGGAGAATAAGTGGAGAAAAAGTGGAGAAAAAGTGGAGAAAAAGTGGAGAAAAAGTGGAGAAAAAGTGGAGAATAAATGGGGAAAAAGTGGAGAAAAAGTGGAGAAAAAATGGAGAAAAAGTGGAGAAAAAGTGGAGAAAAAGTGGAGAAAAAAATGGAGAAAAAGTGGAGAAAAAGTGGAGAATAAATGGGGAAAAAGTGGAGAAAAAGTGGAGAAAAAAATGGAGAAAAAGTGGAGAAAAAGTGGAGAAAAAGTGGAGAAAAAGTGGAGAAAAAAATGGAGAAAAAGTGGAGAAAAAGTGGAGAATAAATGGAGAAAAAGTGGAGAAAAAGTGGAGAATAAGTGGAGAAAAAGTGGAGAAAAAGTGGAGAAAAAGTGGAGAAAAAGTGGAGAATAAATGGGGAAAAAGTGGAGAAAAAGTGGAGAAAAAATGGAGAAAAAGTGGAGAAAAAGTGGAGAAAAAGTGGAGAAAAAAATGGAGAAAAAGTGGAGAAAAAGTGGAGAATAAGTGGAGAAAAAGTGGAGAAAAAGTGGAGAATAAGTGAAGAGAAAGTGGAGAAAAAAATGGAGAAAAAGTGGAGAAAAAGTGGAGAAAAAAATGGAGAAAAAGTGGAGAATAAGTGGAGAAAAAGTGGAGAAAAAGTGGAGAAAAGGTGGAGAAAAAGTGGAGAAAAAAATTCTCCACTTTTTCTTCATTTATTCTCCACTTTTTCTCCACTGTTTCTCCACTTTTTCTCCACTTTTTCTCCATTTTTTTCTCCACTTTTTCTCCACTTTTTCTCCATTTATTCTCCACTTTTTCTCCACTGTTTCTCCATTTTTTTCTCCACTTTTTCTCCACTTTTTCTCCACTGTTTCTCCATTTTTTCTCCACTTTTTCTCCACTTTTTCTCCACTGTTTCTCCATTTTTTCTCCATTTTTTTCTCCATTTTTTCTCCACTTTCTCTCCACTTTTTCTCCACTTTTTCTCCACTTTTTCTCCACTTTTTCTCAAGTGGAGAAAAAAGTGGAGAAAAAAGTGGAGCACCCTTTGGTGCCTTTCATGTGGCACTAAGGGGTGCTTAGCTTTGTATTTAGCCAAAAAAATGAAAAAAAAATGACGTAGGGTTCCCCCTAGTTTTGTAGCCAGCTAGGGTAAAGCAGACGGCTGCAGCCTGCAGACCACAGCTGGCAACCTCACCTTGGCTGGTAATCCAAAACTGAGGGCACCCCACGCTGTTATTTTAAATTAATTAAATAATTAAAAAAAAAACACGTAGGGGTCCCCCAAAATTGGATTACCAGCCAAGGTAAAGCAGACAGCTGGGGCCTGATATTCTCAGACTAGGGAGGTCCATGGTTATTGGACTCTCCCCAGCCTAAAAATAGCAGGCCGCAGCCGCCCCAGAAGTGGCGCATCCATTAGATGCGCCAATCCTGGTGCTTCGCCCCAGCTCATCCCGCGCCCTGGTGCGGTGGCAAACGGGGTAATATATGGGGTTAATACCAGATGTGTAATGTCACCTGGCATCAAGCCCTGGGGTTGGTGAGGTCAGGCGTCTATCAGATACCCGACATCACCAACCCAGTCAGTAATAAAAAAAAAATAGACGACAACCACATTTTTATTTGAAAAAACACTCCCCAAAACATTCCCTCTTTAACCAATTTATTAGAATGAAAAACAAATCCAGGTCTGGTGTAATCCAAGGGGTTGCCATGACGATCCACACTGTCCCAGTCAATGAAGAGCAGGATGTTCCCCATTGACTGGGAGAGCAGTGCAGTGACCTGAGCTAACATCAATGGGTCAGCCCAGGTCACTGCAGGGGATGACAAGTGCTGCTGTCAGCGAGGTACATTACCTGCGCTGATCTCCAGCACTGCCGACAGCCCCTGTCACTGAGGTCAATGACCGGCGCCTTCACATCAAGTATCGCGAGAGGTCCGTGACGTCTCGGGTCGGAAGCGAGAGGTGATGTGACAAGCGGCGGCCATGGAGGACAGTGACAGCGCTGAGGTCGGGATAGCGGGACTTCATCACCGCAGGTAAGCCGAGCGGGGGGGGGTGTGTGTGTGTGTGTGTGTATGTATGTGTACGTGTGTGTGTGTGTATATGTGTACATGCCGCGGGCAGGAGGGGGCGGAGCGAGCTAAGCGGGAAGTGTCGGCTTCCTGCACGTAACTAAGATAAACATCGGGTTACTAACCAAAGCGCTTTGCTTGGATACCCGATGTTTATCTTGGTTACCAGCTTGTGGCAGGCTGCCAGCGATGGCTCCTGCACACTGTAGCTGTAAAAAGCCCTGCTTTTTGCTGCTAGAACCGTTCTCGAACGTATCTAGAACTATCGAGCTTTTGCAAAAAGCTCGAGTTCTAGTTCGATCTCGAACAGCCCCAAAAATCACTCGAGCTTAGAACTGGAGAACCTCGAACCACGAACTGCGCTCAACTCTAGTAGGGAGTTGATGGGGTTAAACAGTGTTGGTTCGTTTAGGAATGAGGAAAAGAAGGTGATTGGTTAGGAGGTGGAGTGTGGTGGTAGGAAAGGAGGGAGCTTCATGGTGTATATAATAGAAGGTGGGAGTCAATTACCTCCTCTTGCACTTCCTGGATGACAGCTTCCCACCCACCCTCCCTTCTATTGTGTATTGTTATTATTGGTGTTTATATGGATGTATAATTATTCAATTTTAAGAGCCATTACAAAAAAAAATGAGAACAGAAAGGATTGGAGAAAGTGTCGTGTATAAAATAATAATAAAAAAAAAATATTTCTTTGTGGATTGGGATGTATACAGTGGAACCTTGGATTACGAGCATAATTGGTTCCGGGAGTCTGCTCTTAAACCAAGTTACTCTTATATCAAAGCAAATTTTCCCATAGGAAATAATTGAAACACAGACAATTCCTTCCACAACCCAAAAATATTTACTGTATTTATACAAATTTGTTACAGTAATGCAAAATAATGTACTGTATTCATATAAAATTATTACACTACACAAATACAAAATTCTGTACAATAAAAGCACATAAACTGTACATTAGCTTACAATAAAAATGTTGGTGTGCGGGAGGTACAATACAAGCAATGTGTTGTACTAGTTATCAATAAGAAAGTACACTACTGTATCCACAAATGCAAATTGAGAGACATGCTATATAGCATATGCTGTACTGTGCAATGGTATACTGTATACAGTACACATGTACAGAAAGTTACCTCCAGAGCAGGTCGGAGTGTGGTGAAAGGACGGAACCAGAAGTGTGCACTGTGAGCATTTGCTCTTAATGCAAAGCATTGCTCTTAAACCAAGTTACACATTTTTAGAAAGCTTTGCTTGTCTTGCAAAATGCTCTCAATCCAAGTTACTCTTAATCCAAGGTTCCACTGTATTGTCATTTGGGATTCTTGTAAGTGGGTGAATAAGATGGGGGTAATGTGGGAATATATGTCTATGTATATGATGTGTATGATGTATATGCAGGGCCGTATTTGCCATTAGGCACTTGAGGGCACGTGCCTAGGGCGGCGCCTTCCAGGGGGGCGGCGCCCAAACCAAAATTTAAAAAAAAAAAAAAAATAAAAATTTTTTTTTTAAATCTTCCTCCCTCCTCCAAACTCTTTATTAAATCCGGCGCCTTTTTGGAGGAGGGAGGGGGGCGCACAGTCATTTATAGTCGCGTCTATAACACGCGAATATAAATGAAACTGTGAGCGTGCCGGCACTTACTTCCGGGGTCAGAGGAGCTGTAATCAGCTCCCCGCCCCGACGTGCTGCCGTGCGCTCACTGTGCAGAGGTCACAGGAGCGTGAGGCAGCGCCGCGCAGAGGAGGACGGGACATGGAGCCGCCGCCGAGGAAGATGTGAGATCCTGCCGCCGCCGCCACCACCACCGCGGAGAACGGGAGGTGCAGCCGCCGGAGATGCCGCCTGGAGCAGGTAAGCGCTTTACAGCCGAAGACAGCGCCGAACAAGCAACCCGGGGGGGGGGCGCAACATGGAGGATGGGGGGATGGAACATGATATGGGGGCGCAACATGGAGGATGGGGGGATGGAACATGATATGGGGGCGCAACATGGAGGATGGGGGGATGGAACATGATATGGGGGCGCAACATGGAGGATGGGAGGATGGAACATGATATGGGGGCACAACATGGAGGATGGGGGATGGAACATGATATGGGGGCGCAACATGGAGGATGGGGGGATGGAACATGATATGGGGGCACAACATGGAGGATGGGGGGGATGCAGCATGATGTGGGGGCGCAACATGGAGGATGGGGGGGATGCAGCATGATGTGGGGGTGCAACATGGAGGATGGGGGGGGATGCAGCATGATGTGGGGGTGCAACATGGAGGATGGGGGGGATGCAGCATGATGTGGGGGTGCAACATGGAGGATGGGGGGGATGCAGCATGATGTGGGGGCGCAACATGGAGGCTGGGGGGGATGCCGCATGATGTGGTGGCGCAACATGGAGGATGGGGGGATGGAACATGATATGGGGGCGCAACATGGAGGATGGGGGGATGGAACATGATGTGGTGGCGCAACATGGAGGATGGGGGGATGGAACATGATATGGGGGCGCAACATGGAGGATGGGGGGATGGAACATGATATGGGGGCGCGACATGGAGGATGGGGGGATGGAACATGATATGGGGGCGCAACATGGAGGATGGGGGGATGGAACATGATATGGGGGCGCAACATGGAGGATGGGAGGATGGAACATGAAATGGGGGCGCAACATGGAGGATGGGGGGATGCAGCATGATGTGGTGGCGCAGCATGGAGGATGGGGGGGGATGCCGCATGATGTGGGGGCGCAACATGGAGGATGTGGGGGCGCAACATGGAGGATGGGGGGATGGAACATGATGTGGGGGCGCAACATGGAGGATGGGGGGGGATGCAGCATGATGTGGGGGCGCAGCATGGAGGATGGGGGGGATGAAGCATGATGTGGGGGCGCAGCATGGAGGATGGGGGGGATGAAGCATGATGTGGGGGCGCAGCATGGAGGATGGGGGGGATGAAGCATGATGTGGGGGCGCAGCATGGAGGATGGGGGGGATGAAGCATGATGTGGGGGCGCAGCATGGAGGATGGGGGGGATGAAGCATGATGTGGGGGCGCAGCATGGAGGATGGGGGGGATGAAGCATGATGTGGGGGCGCAGCATGGAGGATGGGGGGGATGAAGCATGATGTGGGGGCGCAGCATGGAGGATGGGGGGGATGAAGCATGATGTGGGGGCGCAGCATGGAGGATGGGGGGGATGAAGCATGATGTGGGGGCGCAGCATGGAGGATGGGGGGGATGAAGCATGATGTGGGGGCGCAGCATGGAGGATGGGGGGGATGAAGCATGATGTGGGGGCGCAGCATGGAGGATGGGGGGGATGAAGCATGATGTGGGGGCGCAGCATGGAGGATGGGGGGGATGAAGCATGATGTGGGGGCGCAGCATGGAGGATGGGGGGGATGAAGCATGATGTGGGGGCGCAGCATGGAGGATGGGGGGGATGAAGCATGATGTGGGGGCGCAGCATGGAGGATGGGGGGGATGAAGCATGATGTGGGGGCGCAGCATGGAGGATGTGGGGGATGAAGCATGATGTGGGGGCGCAGCATGGAGGATGGGGGGGATGAAGCATGATGTGGGGGCGCAACATGGAGGATGGGGGGATGAAGCATGATGTGGGGGCGCAACATGGAGGATGGGGGGGATGAAGCATGATGTGGGGGCGCAACATGGAGGATGGGGGGGATGAAGCATGATGTGGGGGCGCAACATGGAGGATGGGGGGGATGAAGCATGATGTGGGGGCGCAACATGGAGGATGGGGGGATGAAGCATGATGTGGGGGCGCAACATGGGGGATGGAGCAGAATGGGAAAATGGGGGGGGGAGGGAAAATGAGGGAGGGTGGTGGACAGTATAGCAAATGGGAGTTACAGTATGGAGAATGAGAGGCATGGTATGGAGAATGGGGTAGCACGGGGGGGGCATGGTATGGAGAATGGGGTAGCATGGGGGGAGGCATGGTATGGAGAATGGGGTAGCATGGGGGAGGCATGGTATGGAGAATGGGGTAGCATGGGGGGGAGGCATGGTATGGAGAATGGGGTAGCATGGGGGGGGGCATGGTATGGAGAATGGGGTAGCATGGGGGAGGCATGGTATGGAGAATGGGGTAGCATGGGGGGAGGCATGGTATGGAGAATGGGGTAGCATGGGGGGAGGCATGGTATGGAGAATGGGGTAGCATGGGGGGAGGCATGGTATGGAGAATGGGGTAGCATGGGGGGAGGCATGGTATGGAGAATGGGGTAGCATGGGGGGAGGCATGGTATGGAGAATGGGGTAGCATGGGGGGAGGCATGGTATGGAGAATGGGGTAGCATGGGGGGAGGCATGGTATGGAGAATGGGGTAGCATGGGGGGAGGCATGGTATGGAGAATGGGGTAGCATGGGGGGAGGCATGGTATGGAGAATGGGGTAGCATGGGGGGAGGCATGGTATGGAGAATGGGGTAGCATGGGGGGGGGCATGGTATGGAGAATGGGAAAGCATGGGGGGTACTCTGTATGGAAGGGGAACCATGGTGGGCTTGGTATGGAGGGGGCTTGATATGGAGAAGGGGCAGCATGGGGAGCGCTCAGTTAGGAGCCTGGAAGGGCTGGGTATACAGAATGCGAAGCATAAGGCTCATTATAGAGGGGGGACATCATGAGGGGGGCAGTGAAGTGGGGGCTGCATAGAGAGGTGGGGACAGTGGAGGTCATAGTTCATAAGTGAGGAAGGTCTGGAGGGTATAATTCAGTGGGGAGGACAGTGGGGTTTTCATGTGAGGGGGCAGTGTAGTGGAAATGTTATAGGAGAGAATGTGGAGGCTGTATACTGTAAGTGACACGGTGTGGGGTCATTCTTTGTGAAGTGAGCTCAGTGATGGGCAATTATTTATTCTTGGGCACAGCCTTGGGCTTACTTCGGGTGGTTACTCTTTAGTGAGAATTATGAGTCTGTCACCAGATTTTTGCCACCTAATTTGAGAGCAGCATAATGTAGGGGCAGAGATCCTGATTCCAGTGTTGTCACTTACTGGGCTGCTTAGTGTAGTTTTGATAACATCACTGTTTAATCAGCAGTAGTTATCATTACAGGACTACTTGGTGTGCTGCAGGTAGTCCAGCATATTCATGAGCTCTGAATAACTGCCAGATCTGCAGCAGAGAAAATGACAGCAAACAGCTCAGTAAGTGACACATCGCTGGAATCAGGGGCTCTGTCTCTACATTATGCTGCTCTCAGATGGGGGAGCAAAACCTGGTGACAGATTCCCTATACGGGCACCATTGCAGTATGTGCTGCAGCAGACCAAATAAGAGGGGAGTCTTGGGAGACGCAGGACAATGTGTTGCTAAGAGCGATGACATTTTACTTTTACTCCCAAAATGCCAATTAATCTGCATACACATTTATACAGGGGACGTCACTCTGGCATGTACAGTTTTAACTTAATATTTTATTATATATATGCAGACTGTTCCCCCTGGTGCGGCTGATGTCTTGGTGCAGATGTGCACCGTCCTATTTGCATATTAAAGACAGTCCCTCGTCCTTAGGTGAGAGTCAGTGCTGTCTAAAATCACTTAGCATTTCTGCACGTGTCCTGACACTGGAGGAGCAGAGTAGCACTCCAAGTGTCCGCGTGGGTGTGACTGCAGTGTCCGCGTGGGTGCGCCTGCAGTGTGACTGCAGTGTCCGCGTGGGTGCGCCTGCAGTGTGACTGCAGTGTCCGCGTGGGTGCGCCTGCAGTGTGACTGCAGTGTCCGCATGGGTGCGCCTGCAGTGTGACTGCAGTGTCCGCGTGGGTGTGCATGCAATGTGACTGCAGTGTCCGTGTGGGTGTGCATGCAATGTGACTGCAGTGTCCGCGTGGGTCCGCATGCAATGTGACTGCAGTGTCCGCATGCAATGTGACTGCAGTGTCCGCATGCAGTGTCCGCATGCAATGTGACTGCAGTGTCCGCGTGGGTGCGCGTGCAATGTGACTGCAGTGTCCGCCTGAAATGTGACTGCAGTGTCCGCGTGGGTGCGCCTGCAATGTGACTGCAGTGTCCGCGTGGGTGCGCCTGCAATGTGACTGCAGTGTCCGCGTAGGTGCGCCTGCAATGTGACTGCAGTGTCCGCGTGGGTGCGCCTGCAATGTGACTGCAGTGTCCGCGTAGGTGCGCCTGCAATGTGACTGCAGTGTCCGCGTGGGTGCGCCTGCAATGTGACTGCAGTGTCCGCGTGGGTGCGCCTGCAATGTGATGCAGGTACGTTCTGACACCTGGTTGCTGCCTGTATTTGACTGCCGATTCAATGAGGAAGGTTGTTGAAGTGAGCAGACAGCACATCACAGCGCCGTGTGCCCCTCCTCACTGTGCTCCTCCTGTGTTGTGTGCACACCCGCACTGACGCTTGGAGTGTGCCGCTGTGCTCCTCCTGTGTTGTGTGCACACCCGCACTGACGCTTGGAGTGTGCCGCTGTGCTCCTCCTGTGTTGGATGCACACCCGCACTGACGCTTGGAGTGTGCCGCTGTGCTCCTCCTGTGTTGGATGCACACCCGCACTGACGCTTGGAGTGTGCCGCTGTGCTCCTCCTGTGTTGGATGCACACCCGCACTGACGCTTGGAGTGTGCCGCTGTGCTCCTCCTGTGTTGGATGCACACCCGCACTGACGCTTGGAGTGTGCCGCTGTGCTTCTCCTGTGTTGGATGCACACATGCACTGACGCTTGGAGTGTGCCGCTGTGCTCCTCCTGTGTTGGATGCACACCCGCACTGATGCTTGGAGTGTGCCGCTGTGCTGCTCCTGTGTTGGATGCACACCCGCACTGATGCTTGGCATGTGCCGCTGTGCTCCTCCTGTGTTGTGTGCACACCTGCACTGACCCTTGGAGTGTGCTGCAGTGTTGGGTGCGGTGCAGTCAGGAGATTTGGTGTTATGGTGCTCACTCTCACCAATGGATCACTATTAATCAAGACACAGGCCTGGCTAGTATTTTCCTATATTCGGTGGTATTGTGCACCAGGCTTAGGCCGCGCAGAAATGTCCTCATTTTCATATCAAATGTGGCTTTTTCAGTGAATATTAAAGGGAACCTGTTACACCCTTTTTCAATTTTAAACTGCCCCCCCTCTTGTTAGTGACGCAACGTTAAGTGATGCACATTTTCTGACTAACAAGACAATGGAGCAGTTTAATATTAAAGGTCGTGACCAGTTCATTTTAAGCTGAACTCTATATGGGTGGGATTATTTCTCCACAGATCATGTCCCCCATATAAATATTTCTGCAGTCTAGGTGTCATTTTGGGGTGACAGATTCCCTTTAAGTCAGCTTAAAAATCATCTCACCTGACGAATGAAAGTTTTTTGCTCGTGCATCGGGTGATGGACACTGTTTAGATAAATCAGTTTCCCATCTTTGGCTGCAGTGTTAATGCTGCTTTAAAGGGGTTTTCTCACATTGGAAACTTACCCCCTATCCTTGGGATGGGGAATAACTTTCCAATCGCTGGGGGTCCGACTACCGTGGCCCCGAGTGTTTCCCAGAACCAGAACATGCAGACAGAATGGATTCCGGGAGTAAAATTTCATAGTCCTGTCTCCTGAGCTCTGCACTTAAGAGGTCTTTTGAGCAATTGGTGGGGGTCTCAAGTCCCACCCCATGATGCCCCTTCTCCCTACTGAGCCCACCTCTGCCCTACTAATCTCCTCAGAATTAATGGACCTAAACCTATAAGATCTCGTCCAAAAGTTAAGTCTACTGCCTGGGACTAATCAGTATTGTGGTTCTTATATGGTCCACAGTCTAATGATGGCTGGTAACAACTACCAGCATCTCCTTACCATTGTTAAGGACATACTGGGAGTTGTACGTTAATGCAATACATAGATGTATATGGGTCTAACCTGACACTGCACTTGATTGCTGTGTGAAGTTGGCAATGTATTCATGTACTGATGGTGGTTTTGGCGATGTATTGTCTTCAGGGTGGGTTTGGTGATGTATTATTGTATTTAGGGTGGTTTTGGTGATATTACTGTATTGACAGTAGTTCTGTTGATGTATTACTGTACTAACTGTGGTTTTGGTTATGTATTCTTGTATGTAGTGTGGTTTTAGTTATGTATTACTGTACTGATGGTGGTTCTGGTGATAGTCATGTGGCTGTTGTAATCTTTACCTTATCAGTCTTGATCCTAAAACATAGGGTCAGCGTGCTGCACTAAAATACAGCTATCTGCATGTCTGTCAGCCGAATAAGTAATAGACTAAAGCCCCCATACACTATAGTCTGATTTTTAGGCCGGCAGCTATCTTGCTCGGCTCTCCCATATACAGGAGCACTCATTCTGCCAATTGTTTCTGTGTTCTTTATTAGAGCCGCTGCTGGACATCTCCGGCAGCAGCTTATCATTTAGAGGATAATAGGATCTACACTCCGTAATTGGACATGCTGGATCCTTATTCCCCTGACAATCAGAAGTTAGAGCCCCCATTCACATTGGGCTATCTGCAGAACCTGTTGATATTGGCGGGTTTAGACAACTTTAGGTTAATGTGTATGGAGGTCTTAACTACTATCTGAAGGCTCTGGGCTCTATCAGGGAATGTGCACACGTCTTGTAGATGTCTGTGAACCCCCGGAATTATTCAGACAGAATACGCTTCAGGACAGTCATCATTTTATCCTGAAGCAAATATTTATTTTTTTTTTGCTGTGGCTTCTTGGTTGTTTTTTCCAACATCTTTTAGCTACGGGATTTTACTTATTTTTTAAATGAACTAGTAAGCGGCATCCAAGCAGCAGCCGCCATATAATGGCCGGTCACAACTAGTAAGCGGCATCCAAGCAGAAGCCGCCATATAATGGACCGGTCACAACTAGTAAGCGGCATCCAAGCAGCAGGCGCCATATAATGGCCGGTCACAACTAGTAAGCGGCATCCAAGCAGCAGCCGCCATATAATGGCCGGTCACAACTAGTAAGCGGCATCCAAGCAGCAGGCGCCATATAATGGCCGGTCACAACTAGTAAGCGGCATCCAAGCAGAAGCCGCCATATAATGGCCGGTCACTGTCAGCCGCTTCATGTCTGAGGAAACCTGACGCGCTTAAAAAAAACTCCAAAGACTGAACATATGGACAGAAAGTCGTTTTACACTGCAGTGTATGAGTTCATTTCTTTAATATTTAGAGTTTGAGTTTTTTGGGCGGGTTATAGGGCGGATCTGTCTGAAAAAAAAAAAAAAAAAGCTGTGTGCACATACCCGTAATCTGACTGATCAGAAGGGGGCGCCACCACTGACAGTGCCTAGGGCAGCAAAAACCCCAAATACGGCCCTGTGTATATGTGTATGGTCAGCATAAGTAATGGGGATTATGTCCTTTGTCACAGCAGCGGGGGTAGGTCTGGTCCAGAGGAGCTCTAATTGTTACTGGTGTTTGGATGGAGAGCCACTGGGGAAGGTACAGTGGCTCCGGTTACTGGTGACCTGCAAGTACAAGGTTGTCTGCAGGGAGGAGGTATTGCTCCGTTGGTGATCAATGCCTTATATATGGGTCAGGGTTGTTGCCAAGGATTATATATTAAGGAGTTGATGGTTGCCAGGGAGTCACAGGTGGCTATAGTGCCCCAGGTGATAGATAATTGAAAGTACGGGAGTTTTTGGTTTGGGTAAGGGTATTACTCCTTTGGTGACTTTTACCTCATTTAAATATGGGACCATTGTTATGGTCAGTGATCCATTTTGGTGAAATGGTAATCGCAGGAGGAGTCATTGGTTGGGGTCATGGTTCTGGATCCAAGTGCAGTGCAAGCACGTGGTTCTGCAAGGCATAGGGGTTTTGATCCGTAGGTGATTAATACCTCTTATCTCTGGGCTGGTTGCAGCCGGGGATGTTGTTGGATTAAAGTAGCTATCGGGCTTTAAGGTTTTTGAGGTCACAGTTACTGTTATGCACATGGGGGATTGATCCGTAGGTGATTGATGCCTCATATCTCTGGGCTGGAGGTTGCAGCCGGGGATAATATTGAGTTGGAGGTAAAAAGGAATGTAAGGTTTTGAGACACGGTTGATACTTGATGCTTCTTGGGGGGGGTTTAATCCGTAGGTGATTAATGCCCCCATCTCTGGGTCTGTGTTTTGCGGCCAGGGATCGTGTTTCTGACGGTTGTGTGATTGAAGGGTCACTTGTAGGATATAGTGGCTTTGGTTACAGGGATCTTGCAGGCATGGGGTCCTGCAAGGTTGGGGTATTGATCCGTAGGTGATTAATGCCTCGCATCTCTGGGTCGGTGTGTTGCGGCCAGGGATCGTGTTTTCTGACGGTTTGTGTGATTGAAGAGTCACTTGCGGAATACAGTGGCTTTGGTTACAGGGATCTTGCAGGCATGGGGTCCTGCAAGGTTGGGGTATTGATCCGTAGGTGATTAATGCCTCGTATCTCTGGGTCGGTGTGTTGCGGCCAGGGATCGTGTTTCTGAAGGTTTGTGTGATTGGAGGGTCACTTGCGGAATACTGTGGCTTTGGTTACAGGGATCTTGCAGGCATGGGGTCCTGTAAGGTTGGGGTATTGATCCGTAGGTGATTAATGCCTCGTATCTCTGGGTCAGTGTGTTGCGGCCAGGGATTGTGTTCTGGTGGTGGAGTATGGCTTCTGGACCGGACTTATGGCGGGGGTAGGTCTGGTCCAGAGGCGGTTTAACGGATAATGTTATTTGATTGGAGAGTCACTTGTAGGATATAGTGGCTCCGGTTACAAGGATCTTGCAGGCATGGGTGCTGCAAGGTGGGGGGTATTGATCCATAGGTGATTCATACCTCATCTTCGGCCCGGTGTGTGTTGCGCCCAGGGATCATGTTTTGGTGGTGGAAGGTGGTTTC